>NC_053417.1:8811877-8871877 GCF_016859285.1 Xiphias gladius
TGATCATATTCCAGAGGTTTTCAATGTGGTTCAGGTCTGGAGATTGATCTGGGTCTTGATCTGGTGGTCGTTCCTCCACACCTTCATTGACCTAGCTGTGTGGCATTGATCATTGTCCTGCTGGGTGAGAGAGAAAAAAAAACAAAAAAAAACAAAAAACAAAACCAATCCTCAGAGTTGGGGAACATTGTCAGAGCAGAAGGAAGCAAGTTTTCTTTCACAATAACCTTGTACGTGGCTTGATTCATGTGTCCTTTTCAAAGACACATCTGCCCAATTCCAGCCTTGCTGAAGCACCCCCAGATCACTGATCCTCCACCAAATTTCACTTTGGGTGCGAGACATTGTGGCTTGTAGGCCTCTCCAGGTCTCCGTCTAACCATTAGACGACCAGCTGTTGGGCAAAGCTGAAAATTGGACTCATCAGAGAGAAGATGACCTTACTCCAGTCCTCTATGGTCCAATCCTTATGGTCTTTTGCAAACCTCAGCGTGGCTCTTCTTTGCTTCTCATTGATGAAGGGCTTTTTTCTAGCTTTACACGACTTGAGCCCTGCCCCTAGGAGCCTGTTTCGAACCATTCTCGCCATGCACTTCACCCCAGCTGCCATTGTACATTCATTTTGCGGGTTACTTGATGTCATCGTACGGTTGCTGAGTGACATTCGAACGAGTTGACGGTCATCCCGGTCAGTGGAGAGTCGTTTTCACCTTCTGCCGGTCTGTAGCTTTGTTGTCCCCAATGTCTGCTTCTTGACCTTGTTCTTATGAACCACCATCTTAGAAATTTTAAGGATGAAAGCAACCTGACGCTTACTGCCAGTAAAGCCAGAATTTAATCTTTTTTTTTCTCCCTCACTCAAAACATTTCTTTTGGCATGGTCAATAGTTATTTTTTGATTCCAATTACTTTTGAGGTACTATTAGCACGGTTTTTGCCATCAAGCTGGTCCTATTGCAAGAGGATAGTGATGACCACAGCAGTGGTTTTTATACTTTTCCCCGTTAAATAAGATTTGGTTCAGGTGATCACCTAATCAGTACCTCATTAAGTAGAATGAGGTGTGCTTGTGTGGGAATTCAACAGACACTGGAATGGAATGGCTGTCATACACGTAGAGATGCTGATTTCAGAAAAATTTGCAGTGGTCTCTTAATTTTTTCCAGAGCTGTATATGAGGGCCTGACTATTACCATTACCTGTGGACACAAGATATTCCTTTTGAATCTAGAGAGCACCACTGTAACTACGGTATTTTACCAAGTCTTTTCGCATCTTTCATACTTAGCCTTATTTTCTGTAGATCCTCATTGGACTAAGCTTATCAAAAGTTGCATAAAGCTTGTTGATATCTTATTTAATTTTCAAGATATTGACCTATAAACTTCAAAAGGGGTTGGGCTTATCAGAAAGAAATAGAAAAGAAAAAAGAAATTGGCCATAACTCATTAACAATTTGCCCAATCATGATAAATCTTGGTAGATATTTTCAGTCTCTGTTTGTGAATGGCCTACCGAAACATAGTGATCCCCACCCATAGGGGGTGCCACAAATACCAAAAACGTTTACCTCGAAACCCAGTGGACAGAATTTCACTAATTTAGGTGTGAATACTCTGGGGGCAAGCATTAACCAAAATTTGAGGTGCCATATTGAGTGGTGCAAGTGGGCATGGTCAATCATATATTTGCTCATGGCTCAAAAAAGGGCATGAATCACTGTTGGCAGCAATATTTTTACCAGTGTTATTTTGTATGGCGCACAGTGCGATGACTCTTGAAAATGGGGATTACTTCAGGCCATAGCGCTTATATAATTCAATATAAATATTGTTTGTTGTTCATTTGGTTGCAGGGTTTGAGGCTCCAAATTTGTTTTTGTCATTTGACTAAAAACTATACGCTTTCACATAATTTTGGAACAGTATCAATACAGTATTTATAAAAGAACATGAACAAATCCTTCTGTAACCACATAATGAGAATAGTACAGGTCGGTTTACATTTAGTTTGTAAAGTTAGCTATTTCGTCAGAGTCATATACAAGTACACCAGGATTTTTGATAGTTTCCTTCACAGGAATATTGAACATTCCAGTTTCTGCTGCATCATATAAAAATAAGATTTCACTCTTTAGGATATAAATGTTATGGACCTTAATCTTGTGAGAACAATTTTACTTTTGCCAGTGCATTTGGTATTTCAGAATTATCACAAAGAAATAATGCTGTGTCATCAGCCAGCTGGGTTTAACTGAAATATCTTCAAATGGATAAAGATTTTATGCTACGGCTACATCTGACTGAATGACTGAAAATAATGTGCAAAAGTTTTAGCTACTTTAGATTCTTATCCAGAACGCAGTACCATCAGGAAGGCGTCTGATCAGTCCCAAATTCATTCTGCTGTATGATAACAAGCCCACACATACAGTCAGAGTCATTAAGAACTTTCTTCAGTGACAGGAAGAACAAGGAGTCCTGCAACAGATGGTCTGGCACCCACAGAGCCCTGACCAGCCCCACAAGCGTGATCTCTATATGTCTCATTCAACTTGCTGCACGGCAGCTGACACAGACATGAATAAACTTCTAGCTTTCTCTCGGAGTGATCCCTTTACAAGTAAATATAGCTGAAATCACAGCACATACATTGTCTTTAACTTATGTGTATGGTGATTTTGTCGGATAACGTCACGGTTATAAAATCAGGATTTTGGCAGTGCAGAGCAGCAACTTGAAAATGGCTTGGAAGTGACTGCTGTATTATTAAAATACTGTGTATATCAACAGAGAGTAAGAGAGAAGCAAACGGATAAAGGGCGGCCCATCCATATGCTAAGTTTGAACTGGCCTTGTTTCTTCATGTCAAGTAACATGAAGAAACGCAATGTTTGAAGCCTTCTTGACAATCACTCATCCAAAAAACTTTGCAGTCGACACTGCACTTTCTGTGGTCTCCAGCAATACACACGTGACGTTTGAAGTTGATCGGATGAGCAGTTGTCAAGAAAACTGAAATACAGACAGACAGATTTTCCTTAATTTCTAGTTAGATGCAATGGGGAGACATCCCAGATGGGCAGAGGGTATGTAAAAATTCTGGTTGAAACACATGTGGACCCTCAGCCTCTGCTGTGTCCACGCTCTCATAAATGAGCTCCTCTCCTGGAAACATCTTTGACATGTTCACCATGTCAACTTTAGAGTTGGTTGGGCACAGTATGATGTGCTCACATACCCATTTGGGGTTGGGAAAGTTGGTTTGGATGTTCTCATATACCCCACTGACAATGTCCTTGAGTGATTAACTGGGAAGAGTGAACAATTTGTTCAACCTGTTCTGGAGCCAAAGGACTCTTTCCCTTTTTCTTGTTGCTTTTCAGCAGCCAGCCTGATCCTCATGTTTTCAGTAAGACAAAGTGTCTCGACATTCCTCCACAGGTATGAGCTCTTCAGGCACCTTCGTACTATCTCAGTGCGGCTAACATGTGGCACAACATTAAGGATCCGCCTCCAGTCACTGCTGAATACTATCATGATGCCATCAAATGGCCTCTCTGTATTATTCAGCAACTGCACTGTATGGTCTACTGCCTCTAATGTGCGACAATCCATCATTGATACTTCATCCACCATCATGAGATGTATAATTCTGATGAGTGTTGTGTCCATTTTGCTCATGTTGCAAGTTGACTCGTCAGTGATAATGAGAGGGCATTTGGTCTGACTATGAAAAGTGGTGCCTTTACGTAGGAGGGTAGCTGCAATTGCCACTTGCAGCTGTTGCAAGGGCTACTTTGCCTTGTGCTTGGACATTTTTTTGAGGATTTAAGACAATGTGAATTTTCTCCCAGTCCCACCACTTGCATCATCTTGCCAAGTCCCTTTTCCACACCTTCCATCACTGTCTGTACAACTACATGCTGTTTTTCATTGAGAAGGACCTCTGTCTCAGCGACGTGAGCTTCAAGCTACGGTATGTTGTGCTTGGCCCCATGCTGGATGGCACCGGGAATTTGAGATTGAACACCCAAAGGTCTCACTGAGCGTAAAGTCGTGCCTCTCAACTTGGTCCTTCAGCTCGAGCAGCACTTGACTCACAATACCTTCATTTGACTCTGCCCTGCTGTGAACATGAGGTCCTCACACAGCGCACACACGTGCCATTCCCAGAACTGCAAATGTTCCCCTATGAGAACGAACATGAGCATGTTGGCAAATACCTTGCGCACTGACAGACCAGTTGCAACGCTCCTGGTCATTGTAATCAATGCCAATGGTATGCATGATCAGACTGCCAGATACGTCTCCATGACCCTATCTACCTGTCCATTTACAGGGTATTTGTACAGGTACTTCAAACTGGTGACAGCACTCATGATCTGAAATTACAGAATGAAATACATGGATTGTAAGGCACAACCAACGCATTGTTGACTGATACATTGGTGCCTCTGATGGTCTTCGTGATGGGAGTACCAGGTGCTGCTTTTGCAAGTCTCCTATAGAGAGGATAGAAGTCGTCACAGAAGCTTGTCTTCACTTGCAGGACTTTGGAATTATCCTTTGTGCACTTCTGATCTGCCATGCAGAGGCTGTCATTTTTCCATTCTCCACATGGACCATGAATCCAGTGTGATGTTTTCCCTTGATTTGGACGATGGTCATTTAATCATGGAACTCCTTGGCATACCACCATAATGATCCATAAATTGATGGGGGCAAGATGGTTAGGCGTCCAGATATCACCTCAGTGTCACTTTTCAGGGCATCAACAGTGACCTTGTACTGTTCAGCCTTGATTGACTTACGGTTAATGCGGATCCATTTGATGCGGTGTGACTCAATTTTTGCCATCATTGCACATACCTATTGCTTTCTCTGTTTCTCGCCATGGAGCAGTAGATTTAAGTGATGAGCATGGTTGCGTACTTGAAGATGGTAGCGGTAGAAGACTGTTAGTGTAATTCCAGCTCAGTTTGCTACCCCTGGGAACTGCAAGGCAGCAGACGTACATAATCGGTCATATGCAGGATGCATGGCATCGATCATCTGAAGTGTTCCTCCTCTGAGCTTAAGAGTGACAAACAGCTTTCCAAACTGCTCTATTGTCATTACTCCTGGACTAGTTACAGCCACGTTGCTATATGGTTCACTGTGACACGATGAAGCTGCGTGCAAACTGTAAGGACAATTTTGAGATCATTTGCACTGTCATTAAGGGCCAAATACTCAATGGCTGACTTGAACTGCTGCACGTATGGGTTGCACTCAGTAATGGTCTCTTGTGCTCTCAGCAAAATTCATTATTCAGACTGCTATTCAAGATGTTGGCCAGATGGTACTCCAACTCATGGGCAGGATCGTGGAAATAGAGCCGGGCAAAGGTGGGTTACAACCATGCTAGGGAAGAGGACCAGCAATGTAATGATAAACTTTACCTTGTATATGCACTCCAGGATTGAAGCCAGGCATAGGTATCTCCCAAACTCCGATAAATGCCATTGCCAGCACGTTGTTATACTGTTTGAGGACTGTTTGTAAAGTCCTGATTGAGGAAATGGTCCTTAATAGCATCTGGAGGCTGTGATGAGATAGAGCCAGGTTAGGGATTAGTGGGGTCATAAGTAAGGTCAATCTTACAGGAGAGGAGAGGATTCTGCAGCAGAATCCTCTCCTCTCCTCTTTCCTTACAAAGGCACCGCAATGTGAGCATTTGAGACATTGAAAAAGTGAGATCTTGGTCAGTGTCTGCCTGTAATTACCATTAAACTGCTCTTGGAAGAAGTCAGTATCATCATGCTGGACGAGGTTGTGATTGTAATAGCGTGCTTTTCCCAGTCGTACACGGTGCATTTCTTGATGGTGCATGGTGTCACATACCTGCCGGTCCTCTTGCTGCTCAGGGATCTCCTCTCACATGAGTTTGTTATGTTCAAGGCCTAGTTAAAAATTAAAAGATGTTGCTTTTCATAATGGACATACTCTCATTATTGAATCTCATTTAGCAAACATTAAATACAATACTTACTTAACTGCAGCTTCATCACTCCTGTGCTCCCACCATGTATGCATGGAAGCCTTAATCCCTCTAAGAAATCCAGAAAAATAAAATTTAAAAAAGGGGGGAGAGGAAATTAAAGGTGAACAAATTAAGTTTAAGATAAGCGTTCTTTTTTCAGTGTCACTACATTTCATACGCAAAATAAATATCTGCATGAAACAAGTGCAATTTTAGAAAAAAAGTTTTTATCTTTCTTTTATTCATCTTGATATGTCTTTTTAAGTGTTCATTTTGTACACTTCGTTTAACCATCTCGTCCATTCTCCTGTGGAAGGTATAGCTTCATTTAGACAACTTGCTGTTACTTACTTGCCATAAACAAGATAGCATTTAGCAAATTTGAATATCCATAATATTCTGGAATAATTTCCAATCTTGATGTTCTGTGATTCATTTGCGAAGAACTTTTCAAAACATTTATGAAAAGAATAGAAAAGTGAACTAGCTTGGCACATGACCAGAAACAGCATATTCCATGGTCAGGTTAGACCTCCAGCTTTGTGGGTGATATATCTTTCACAAAAACCTGGGAGAACACTGGGCTGCTTCAGAAGGGGAGAGAGAGAGATACTCCATTAAATAGTCGCTGCCTTGAATACCAAATATTGCAAGGAAAAATAAAAAGGTCACTACTTAGTGAGAAATGTATGCCTGTTTCTATTTTCATTACTGATGTGTTTCACAATTTATTTGTTAGAGTGTGGACAAATTGCTGTGGGAGGGTGTTTATGAGATGAGAGAGAGGCAGCTGAACTGAATGCGCTGCCAGGGGGTGCACTCAAGTAGCTGGTTGTTGAGAATTGCTGATTTGACACCAAATCCAAGCACAATAATCATGCATAGGCACACAAAACGAAAAATGGAAGCAGTTCATGAGCCATGATAAATCAAAGATAAAAAATGCCTTGCACATTTCCTGATCATTCATGTTACAAGCAATTTTGACAGCACATAAAGTCAAGCACACTGTCCACAGCAGACCTGTGCACATAAACTAAGAATTACCAATGACAAGGCATTATATAAAATCTAATATTCCAAATGATTTTGAAATAAATAAATTAAAATAAATGATTTTTTTTTTTTTTTACCAGAAATACAGCAAACACAAATACAGCATGTAAAAACTTTATTATATTGTATACAATAACTAAGATATGATAAGATGTACGTGTATTGATCTCCCCTTGGGAAATTTGACTTAGGAGCAGTTAATGAAGTTGGTCAATCTCGGCATGCAAAATTACCTGTTACAAAAACATACCAAATGTACGGACGCCCCCTGGGCGGAAAAAAAGATCCACGTGTAAATGTGTAGGCCCCGGGTTTAGAAGTATGTGCGCACAGTTTATAAGCCGTGCTCTCGGATTCATAGTCTGTGCCCTCAAATTTGCAAACTTTGCCCTCGGATCCATACACTCAGATGACTTGGTTTGCAACGGAAAAGCACAGTAAATACAACATTACACAATGAAAGCTGTTAAACATCCAATGCACAACATAATATAGCATAAAATCCTGAAGTCTTGCACTCAAACGACTTGGTTTGTATGTGACAAGCACTTCAAATTTAAATGTTAACAGCAAATATTACAACATGAAAGGGGTGCTGTCGCAGTTGAGTTCTGCCTTTCTTAACACCCTGGCATGTGCGCACTGTAAATTGTCTGGGTGCTACAATACTCTCATAGTCTCGTTCTGCCTTTTTCTTCACGTCAGCTAACGTAGAAAAGTGATGCTTGAAGTTTTCTCGAGAACCGCTCATCCAAAAAACTTTGCAGATGACACTGCGGTTCCTTGGGTCTTCAGCAATACACCCGCACAGTCTGAAGTCGATTGGAAAAGCAGTTGTCGAGTTTCCATGGTGACTGAGGTCAGACTGATTTGAACCAAAAAAAAGATCTTCCTTAAGTTTAAATGTGTTCACTCATTACCCTCAATTATCTTTGGTAATCATGAGTGCATTTTGATACGCTGTACTACAGAATGGCCTTTTTTGGGGAAACCTGGCTGGTTAATGTGAGCACCTACAGCAGTGTAGCAGAAGTATGTACATTTAACTGGGCACAAAATAAATTTTGTTCAAAGAAGGCAGAGGAAGAGTCACAAAAATCCAACAGCACTGATGCAAAGTTTAGCATTTTAGCATGCTAACAATTTGCTAACTAGCAAATGCCTTCCCGGCCTTCACCTGCTTGATTTAGCTGGTTTGAGAAAGACTACACTCTCAAATATGACATGGTTTATTATATATAGAAATGCACCACCTCAACCTCCACACTTTTACATTCTTCCCTGCTACATTGGACACTGCTTCTTGCTTTTGCACTGAATAATTGCACTGAATGTAAATCATGAGGTGCAGATTGATCTAATATGAATGTCCTTCCTAGGATACTGGGCTGGTGAAACAGACTCGGGGGGGATTCTGGTAATACAGAATACATGGAAAAAATGACGTGGCTGACACATCCTTTTAACAAACCCCTTTTTTAGCGTTTAAATAATATGATACTGTTGAATTTACTTTAAAGATTGTGGTTGTAATATGTGAGAAAATCATCATCAGTAAATACTGCCATAGAAGAAAAGCAACTTGTTAGCAGCAGTATCATAACCAACATCACTAGCTGTCACCATATTGCCAAAAGTATATGGAAATACTTTTCTGTACATTTGGTCCGGGTCTGTTTCATTCATTTCAGTTCAAGGCTGATCGAATAAATACTTCATCATTCATTATAAAAATTCTTTAATGTCCTGTAAGTTCCAGAGCCTGGAATCGATTAAATCTGCTTATCATGACTTCAGTAGGTTACTGAGTCCAAAACTGGTAAATTGAACAGATTAGATCTTTAGGTGAGGAATACTGTGAAATAGTGCAAACAATATTTCTGAATACAGGAGAGCTCCAAATTCTTTTAATGTTTAATTTTATGCACTGACTTTACCATATGGTCTTCAGTGTGGCATATTAACCCAAACATTTCCATAGAAGCCAACCTTGCAGAGTAAAAGCACTAAGCAGCACTGGTTAAAACTACCTTCCAATCCTAATGATTATTAGAGTATATAAAGCATTCGCGTCAAGGGGAAATCCTTAATTATGGTGTAGTTCCTATATAGAACAATGTAGAAAAAAATACATCAACTAACTTATCAATCACTTTTTTCATGTCTAACAGGAAAATATGTTGTACATGTTCTTTTACAAGCCCAGACTTGACTTCATTACAAGTAAAAGTCTTTCACTCTAACTTTTACTTAAGTAAAAGCGCAGAAATATTAACAGTAAAACTCATTTAAAGCATCAAAACTAAAAGTACTCTGATATTACTTATAAATACACATTATTAGATTTTTAATACTGATGTGTCAGTGTGTAAGCTTAAACTTGTAGCTGGTTGAGGTGGAGCTAGTTTTATCTGCTTTATATACAGTTACACTCAAGACTAGAAGTACTTGGACAGTTACACATTTTTTTGTTCTTCAGGCTCTGAGCTTCAGCACATTCAATTTGAAATAAAATAATGGTACTACATTAGGTTGCCCAAAGTTTAGGGATTCAAAAGTAATTGGACAGAAATCATCATATTTAAAGATGTACTGCACACTTGAACCATTTTTTTTTTGAGCTATAAACTAAATGATATAATTGTACTGTGATGAAACACATAAATGCTGGTGTTGATATTGATGTTTCTTTTCAAAGTTATAAAAACTGGCATGTTATGGGTTGAAAATGGCTCAACAGGCATAGAGTTGTTCAGATTTGTGCTTCCGACGGCTGTAGAAGGACCACTGGACTGCATACTTTCCCCTTCAGACCCTTACATGGCTCAGCAGTGATTGCAGATGGTAGCATGTCCCCTGATAGCAACATGCTGCTATGTACATTTCCAATTGGCATTTTTCATGAGCGCGCTATTCTGACTACTTGCCGGTTCCGAGACATCTCGCT
Source organism: Xiphias gladius (assembly GCF_016859285.1). Taxonomy (NCBI): domain Eukaryota; kingdom Metazoa; phylum Chordata; class Actinopteri; order Istiophoriformes; family Xiphiidae; genus Xiphias; species Xiphias gladius. Next base: position 8,821,905 of record NC_053417.1, read on the forward strand.
TTGGGGCATTACTGAGGCTAGAGCCAACGGCTCAAATTGATAGAGCTCGGGATCACCATGGTCTTCCACAGGCATTGTCCGCTTCAGGGGATTATGGAGTGGAAAGGGTTAAGAATTAGCTTTTATTCCTAATTTTTATTTTTAGACTTTCTGCTTTTTTCTTTTTTTGGAGATATCTGTAATGCTTTTTGTGAAATAATGGATATTTTTACCTCTTTGTACCTTTTACCAAGTAATTAAATGAAACCACCATCTTAGAAGTTTAGAAGGAAAATGTCTCTTTGGTGGACATGCATCTGGCAAGAGGCCCCAAATAGACACTGCTTTTTTGTATAGGCTTCACAATCTAAAAAGATTTGGAACCACTTGTTTAATCTTTAAAAATACATTGAATTTTAAAAGGTAATTATATATTTTTATCTAAAATCTTAATAAGTAGTAACTATAGCTGCCAGATAAAAGAAGTGTAATAGAAATACAAAGTGGATAAATGGAAAAACTCCAGTATTAAGTGCAAATACTTCAAAATCAACATTATTTTTTGGACATTTAAATAAATTGGTGGAAAGTAGTGTACTAGCCCTATCCTCATGTTGTGTACTGACGACATGGGTCATGTGCTTCGTGGGAACAGGTGGAAGAGGAAAGGATTAATGAAATCGAATTGCTGAATCTGGTTACTGGTAACTACGTGGATATTCAGTTTAGATGGCAATTAGGAAAAAAAAAAGGTAGGCCAGGCCCTTTAACTCTTAGATGGCCACGCAGAGCACCTCGATTGTGTGAGCATATTTTATTTGTGCACATTCGCTTGATGAAGGCCCGTTCAGTGATCTCTAGCATTTCAAAGTGCCTGATACATTTTCCCTATGACTGGGATGTACATGGACAAGCAGGTGAGGCACTAAAATGAGTGCAGCAGTGTACGAGTTTAAAACCTTGAGCATACTGAGAGCAGATTTCATTATGTAGAATGTGATGGCCCCTTAATTCCGAGTAGGACTGTTTGAAGGCCCCATTAATGGCAGATGAAACAAAATATACTGTATCTCATTGGGAGATGATTTAACTGTGTTTGGATTGATATACTGAAAGCCTTTCTGAGCAAAAGGGACCATTTCAGGAAAACTTCTTGTGGCAAATATACCAATAGGCTGCACTGAAACTACTGTCAATGTTTGGGCCAATCCTTTTTTTTTTTATACTTTGAAACATGATAAATCCAACCACCAATCTGTCCATAATGATACATGTGAAGGAGTTACTTATAGGCCGATGCCAGATTTAATTAAGATTGTAGAAGGAATACCTGAAGTTCCACTGAGTCAAGTGAATGTGTTGTATAAAAATTCTCCCTAATATCCTGTAATATTTGGAGAAAAAGCAGTCTGTTGTGGGCTACTTCTGCCACAAGATGGCACTTTAACCTCAGGAATAGATGTTATATTTTTAGACGGTGTTGTAGTTCCCCTTCATTTCTGTCACTATGCTCATGTTCTTATTTATAGATATACAGTTTTTATCCTTTTCCTTTTATGATGGTATTGTCATGTTGCGCATTAAGGATTCACTGCGACAGTCTTTACAGCTAGGATCACATTGCAAAATTAATATTGCCAATGCAGCAATCACACAATCTGTTTTCTTCCTTGCGTTTTTCTGCACGCTACTAGTCCTACATGCTTGCAGTTAAAAACATTTTTCCAAAGCTAAAATGTTAAGCAAGTGCTATTACTTTTGGTGTCGATTTTGTAGGATTTTTTGGAATGCTTTTTTTTGGGCTATGAGTGAAAACCTAATGAAACATGATTAAACATGAAATTATAAAGGGTACAAGACTGAAACTTGGTGAACAGCGTCCCATCTTTCAATGCTTCACATACTCAAAAATGGTTACAATAGCACCACCATGTGATGAGAAATGAGCTAACAAATATTGCAAAATGTTTTGGTCAATTTCTCGGCAACTGTGAGGCATAGAATTAAAATTCTGCTGTCAATGGATTCAGTGCATAATGCTGAAGAGACTAATATAGGCCACTCCCATTTGTGTCATATACATCTTCCCACCATTTTCTCTTTAAACTTTTGACTCAGCTGCCTATATCTTTTATCCAAGCTTCACCAAACTTGGTAAATACCGTGTTTGGATGACTCAGAATACTGCCCTCATGTTTGATTTGAAATATCATGAATCGGTTTTCCATGATCGGCTTACAATCTTTTGTGGGTTTGGTCAAATTTCTGGAACCTACTATAACTCTTGAATGCTTCATCCAACTGCAACCAAATTTGGCTTAGGTATACAGACTGAAACCATGAATAAGACTGTCGAGTTTCATGCAGTTTTGCCTCTAAGGAGCGCTACGGTTAAAAAAAAAAAAAAAAAAGTGCTTAACTCAAATTGCTACTACTGCCAGATAGTAATGGCTACAAGCATGGCTCATTGATATTTCTTAAAATTAATTAGTTAATCATTTTTTAATGAAGATTTCATAAAATCCCTAACATCTCTAAAACTGTGAAGGCTGAAGCACTGAAACTTGGCAGACAGCTGGCCACTGGTGAAATACTTCACAGTCAAAAGTTGTTGCGATAGCACCACTGTGTGGTCAGTTATTGATGTTTTATTTGACTAATACTATTATACATATATCATTCTTACATGTTTATGTCCCTTGCTTTCACTATGATAACATTCTTCTTTTACGCATCAATCACCAGAAGCAACAGCAGCAGATGCAGTACGTTCTGTGTGTGTGTCCTGGCTCTGTATATGGAAAACAAACAAAGTGGCTCGGACCGAGCCACAAAACACTATTCCACCCAATCAGCAACAGGGGACATTGGCGCTCATGCAAAGGATAAGGGAGATGGGGGGAAAGGGGGCAGTGGGAGCGAGAGACAGTAAATCTGGCACATGCTAATGTGCTGAACTCCACAAGATAATTGCATTGTCAAGAAGCAGCGTTGGCTGAGACACAGCCAAGGAGGAAAAGGTCAGAAGAACAAAAACTGAAAAAGAAGTGGTATGATCAGGCAAGGACATAGAGCCGTGTTATCATCTGTGAGGCTTTCATATAGAGGAGAGACCTCCGAGACATGAAAGGCATGAAGACGGATGTGGAGCTTGCTCTGTTTCTGCTTGACAGGTGGGTAAAGTGAGCTTTGCTATGTTTCACAGAGCCAGTAAGCCAGTATTGTTTTGTCCAAATTGCTATGTTTCTGATAGCTACTCCCAACTGGTCAGTTAGCAAGCAGGTACCTGTGTCACGTTTGTGTGTCCGGTAACGTTAAATTACTTGCGCACCGCCATTCAGCTTCTTTTCTAGTTTGCCAAGATGTGTTGTTTCTGTGATGTTAGCTATAGTAGCAGGAGAGTTGTGAATATCACTGTCTGTGACAGGTTACTAACCCACAACCTAGCTAATGTTAGTTGCATCGCTTGCTGTCTCATTGTTTGCTCTATATGGGCTCACAAATAATCTCTTCCTCCGATGCTATTGCCCTCTTTTTCTTAGCAACAGAGGATGAACTGTAATTTCTGATTAAGTACAGTACACTTGCCATCTTGCAAGTGATCAGATGTAAACATGGTTTCTTCGTGCACTAGTCACTACTGGCTGCACATGCCTGTGTGAACATGACTGCTCACTGCTAGTATTAAATGTCTACGGGATGCAAGTGATGGCTCAACAAAACCAAATTTTGGCTTGATTTCTTTTTCACAAGACTTTTTTTTCTTTCTGTGGACTATGTATCATCTGGGCTTTCACACATGAGACAATAAAGCACATATGCAAGGTAAAGCTCAAACCAAGCGGCATTAAATCAATAAGTCTATTTGGAAATTATTGCGTTTGGATCTCACAGGGCTCACAAAGCAGACTTTAGGACTTTTTGCATCAATATAACGTCATGCTACAGCTGCCTTTGCCACTGAGACAGTCATTACTCTCATATCTGCAAGAGGTCATGTGTTGAGAAGATAAACTAACTGATGATGTGTTGTTAATTTCCCAGACAACGTAATTATTTTCCACCAAAACATCCGATCTCGCAATACAATGTCTACTTGTAGTGAATACAGCAATATTAAACCTTGTTTTATTATGTTTAGGACTCACAGCAGTTGATTATGGTTAGGGAAAGATCATAATCTGGTTTAATACAGACAAAGTTCACAGTGACCTCTGACACAATATGTTTATTTACACTTGACCAAATCCACAGTCTTTTCCTAACCTTAACCAAAGTGCTTTTGTAGCCTAAACCTGACCACATATGGTACTGTGGATGCAAACTCTGGTCTTTGGTGTGACAGTCGTGTATTTTGTACGCTTGCCATCCAACCAAACCACCTCCTGGGGACACCACTGCTGTCAATTCATTCAAAGTGATTTAAAAAAACAGGTTGCCATGAGGCAGAACCTAGAACCAACGCCTACAGGTTCTTAAAAGTTAGCATGATGAAAATCTCCAGACAATAGGTTTTTAAGTTCCCCCCTCCACCGGAAATCATTGTATTTCAGTGCCTATAGACTTGAAATACGGCTGTAAAAAGTTTGTATCTTGCTCTTTTGTGGAAGACAGCAGTTGTAGTCAGCTCTGAATCACAACAGTTAATGCAGAGTCACAGCCATGGAAAATCCCATCCCTCAAGTCTCTTTGTCTGTCTGTCTCTCAGATCACACTGAAACAGCTTGTTTACGTAGTAATGGAACTTCAGAATATGCAAATCTTTCACCGGGACATCAAGGCGGAAAACATTCTTATTGAGACCAGCTCTGAGCTGAGCTATTACTTCAAGAAAAGATCATCTTATTGTGTTTTCTATGGTAAGATGTCTGGCTTATACTACTGCTCTTAAATAATTCACTACTCTGTGACTTTTACATTTAATTAAAGCTTCTCCTCCTCCTCATCCTCACCATCTTATTATTGTGTCTGTGTATTCTAGGTACCTCTGCTTAGTGGTCCTGTTTGAGATGCTACATGGTTTGAGACCACGAAATTCCTCACAAACAAGCTGAAAACCAGCAATAATGTGTCCTAAAGTAAGTAAAACACACTCGTACAGAAACCTGTCAGCAGACTTACATTTGTTCATTTTAGTTCACGTTCTTTTGGATCACTATAGCTGTCACCTTCGTCTTTCTTCTCCTTCTTTCTGTCCAGATTACCAGGATTTCTTGCAGATGTGGTTGACCAAAGTCCCCGAGCAGTGCCCTACCCTGGAGCAGCTCCAGCTTCACCCATGGCTCAGAAAACACCAAGGTTTAACCACAACCACCAAACCCCCACCCTCCCAACACACACACACTTAAAATCCAGACCATAGATGCCACACAAGTGACAAAGAATTACTAATGCTACTCTGTCTTTGAAAGGAAGGAGGATGTGAAGACACTCTTTAAATGGACTCATCTAATTGGACTATATCAGACTTTTTAGATCACTATTACCCCGTTTCCCACCTTCAGTTCCTGTAGAACCCCCAGCCGTCCAGGGAGAGGGGACCTCTCATTGAATTTCCTTTCCTACTTTACCCTGCCTATAATGTCCGTGTAATGTCCAACTGACGGCGAGTGAGTGGCCGTGTTGATGACGTTTCTATCAGCTGGGGCGGCTGTGGCTCAGGAGGTAGAGCGGGTCGCCCACTAACAAGAAGGTCGGTGGTTCCCCGACTCTTCCACCCTGCATGTTGCAGTCTCCTTGGGCAAGATACTGAACCCCATATTGTCGGATTCGGCTGTGCCAATCAATATGTGAGTGGTTGTGTGAATGTGATGAATGTGGCATGTAGCATAAAGCGCTATGAGTGGTTGATAAGAATTTACCTTTTACCATTTATCATGCGAAGATGCCAATGGAAATGTCTGGAATGATGAAAGGATTCAGGAACTTCTGTTGTTAAGGGCTGATGCTGAAATAGTCCAACAAATTCAAAGAACAGCAAGAGACTCAGTTGTTTATGACACATCCAGCACTGGGGTGCTGATCAGCTGGGTGGTAGCCGGCCTGTTGCCAGTCTCATTCACACTCTCTCTACTCCATTCTGTTGACCTCCTACTGTGGGTGTAGCCATTCCATGGATTTAATGATACTAATGTTTAGAGGTCACTACATGTAAAGATGGAGCAAGATGCATATTACGACCACTTGACATGAATGGTAATTTCTTGTCTATCCTACAGCTCAACTGCACTGTACACTTGTCCAGGCATCCGACCCAGTGTAACTTTTTCAATTATGTATATCCAAAATGGTCTGGTTTCTAAAACACATTGGAACCATAAGGCAGCTAGCTTTTCCTTCACATGGCCCGTAGCCATCAGGAACCAATGCAAGGTACAATAATTGACTTTTGGAACAATATCTTTCTCTTTAAACCCCAGGTGTTGACCTTCTGGCCGACCAGGAAACCGCTGCAGGCCTGACTTGTTTTTGTTGTTTTGGCTCACAACAAAATAAGCATTTTTGATCAGATGATGTCAGCTCTACCTGTTCACTACAACACTGGTTTTATTCATGAGCAACATGTCCATACCAATAATAAAATAACAACATGAACCATAGCAGCAGCAGTAGGAAAAATAATATATTTGTGCTTATGGCAATTTTTCAGTATTTAAATCTATTCTAGCTTTTGCCTTTAACTGAACATATATTTTAGATACTATGCAAATAGCGCTGGAGCCCTCTCTTGGGCCTGGGCTGCAATAATGTGCAACAGCTTTATGACAGATACTATCAGTTGATATTCAGTCTCTAAAAAAAGTACGAGTAATTATTACCTATTGAAAAAACCTAGAAAAAAACAGGAATAATCAAAGTAAAGACCAGAACAGAAAACAGACATTAATTAAAAAAACACTAGATAGCTAGACTACTTTATTAATCTCAAAGGGAAATTAGTGTTATGGTTCAGAAGTGCTTCACTGTCTTCACTGGCCAAAGGAACCACATCCATTTAAATAATCACAAGCTGCAGACATAGAGGACTATTTCCTCCTCAGTTTAAGACTAACAGTTTGAGACTGAAAACCTAACACAAATCAACACAACTAAACTTTATTTATGTAGTATACTAAACACAAAGAGTATAAGTTCTTTAAAGTGAAGAGTGACATGGAACAAAATAATTTAGGGGACAAGGAAAACTAAAGTTCTGTGTTCACGACAATGCAGATGCACACAGAAGGAAGAACAAAGTCTTTGAAAGAGACAGCAGACGACTAAGTTGTAGACCAATGAGTAAAAGTGGCTTTAGGATAACTCTTAATCTTCTTCCGTAGGATTTATGTATTTTTGGTCTAGGACTAATTAAGCTCAAGTTTATTTTCCTTCTAACATGACAATTGTGCTGGATCTCTGGTTGGATTCTGGCTAGCTCTTGCAGTTTCATGACCAACTACATTCTTCATATCAATAAGGGATTATACGATAATGTCTGCCTTTCCATTATTTTCTCTGTCTCGTAGTGGATTTCTCCGCTCTCCTTCAACTCCCTCCATCTCCCCATTATTATACATTCTCCCTCATCCCGTATCTTCATTGCTTTTGACTTTTTTTGCCCTCAATAGATCTGTTGCATTGCCCACGATAGGAATCTGGCTTCATTCAAAGCGGGCAACGATTACACATTGCTTAGAGAGATAACGAAGACAGCGACAGGCTCCGAGAAACCTACTTGGATTGGAGGCTATGATGCAGTCAAGGTAAGTGATTTATATAATTACACAATATAGGATAAATTGGTAGTTGCATAAAAGAGATTAACTGCTAGAAAACAAGACATACATTGAGGTGAATTGAAAAGAATTTAAAAAATATTCTTTTGAAACATTTAAAAGCAATATGCTGTTACTCCAAACTCTAGATATTTATATCAGCAATGGATCTAATAGCTTTGTTTAATATGAAAAGATTCTTTCTCATCAATTGTAAAGCTCATAAATGCTACCTACTCAGCTGAAAACGGCAGGAAGACTGCAGGTGAAAGACGTTTTTCTCTTGAATTGGTGGAGACCAAAATGGAGCTAATCAGTTACTGCATGTTTAAGCAAGGACGTAATTTCCCTGTTTTTGTCCCCGTCATTTTTAAAATATCAGGTTGATTTTCTAAAGTTAATATTCTCCTGAAAAGATGCTAGAATTCAACATCAGCCAAAGATAAGACAGTAAAGTTACCTACACTGTGTCACTGCCATTGTTTATTATCATGTAGCCTACTGATGTAGGAAACCTTTTCAGGAGATGTTTAATTATTCAAATTAGGACTTTCAAAATAAAATGATGACTACTGATGTTAATAATAATGATATGAATGAATAATAATGTAAACAATGTACTTATGTTGATTAACAAGTAAGAATATCACACCTGAGTTGAATCAATGTTAAATCTCAAATATTAATAAATCAATCAAATTATATAGAATCAGCTTTGAATTGCAACGTATTGTATTATTAAAATTTATCTCTGATGTATTTCTGTCAGATTGTGTACCATCTATCTAGACACATATTAAATAATTTGAGGATAGATACAAACAGGGCTGTAGCCAGGATTTACCGAGGTCCAAGCACTCTCCGCCATAAGTGGCTCAGTAGGGCCCCTACTGAGCTACTTTTTGGCTGGACCTCAAGAGTGGATGTCTGTCACTGACTGACTGACTGACTGACAAAAAATGTCGTTCGATTATTCCTTCTAAAAAAAAACATTTGGGTACGAACCATTCGAATATCTATTTTAATGCATTATGTCGAAAAGGGGGCAAACCAACACAACGAGAGACTTAACTATTTGGGTGCATATTTTGGAGGTGTGCCCTCAGGTTACTAGTGCTGGAATAGTAAGCTAACTGCAGCTTACGTAGCTTGCATACAGCTTTATGTTGAGGCTCCGCATATTTGCCGTCTCTGACCAAAATCCGGAAAAGCTGCTAATACAACATTATCTATCAATGTATCAAAGACTAAAAATGATTTTAAGTAGGGTTGGTGCATTAACAATACATGGGTTTAGAGGTATATGTAGCATTTTCTATTTTCTTTTTAACTGTGATTATTATTAAAAGGTCAATAACCATCCTCATAATCAACCATACAATCCCTCTTAAAAGGATTTTTTTTTGTGTGTGTGTGTGTATGTGTGTAATTTGCGTGAACTGACCTTTTAAGCTTTTTCTTTCAGGACGGTGTGTGAAAGTGGAGCGATGGCTCCAAGTTTGACTTTAAAGGCTGGTTCAAGGGGCAGCTGAACAATCCTGGAGGAGCAAACACTGTTTGGAGATAGACTTTAAAGTTACGAAGCCATTATGTGTTGTCCTCTTGGGATCTTTAATAAATGTTTTTACATATTCAAGACAAAAATCTATTCAAACATATATTCTGAAACAATCTATTCTTTATGAACTTGTAACTAGCGACATGATATAGCCTTGTGTTGTGTTTTGTTATTTATTAAATAAATCAAGAACGTCAAACACTGCATTCACACAAAGTACTCAGGGACTGAAGTCTTTGTGTGCCCTGCCTACAGGACAGGACTATGTCAATGACATGAAGTGTGAAGAGAAGAGATGTTTCGTTTGTGCCAGGGACCTATCATATCTGTCATGATAATGCCAAATCTTCAGTGACGATGTCACTTCAATCAGGATGTCAGGCCTCAATGACATCAGTGCTTGAAGATTTAGTGACGGTTATAATGCATTTAAATCTTTATCCATAAATTGATTTATCGTGCTCAGCATTCATTCTGAAGTGTTTTATAAAAGCTGTCTCATATGAAACATTTCCAAATTTAAAATAATGTCTTTGGAAATGTTTGATCTTGTCCTTTATACCAAACACTAGTATAGAGAGACTAGGAAAACAAATCTTTTCTTTGGTCAGCTGATAATAATACTGTTAAAAACACAGCACCTACTGTCTCAATTGACTGTTTGCTGAACTGCTCCCCTAAGAATGATTGTTCAGTCGTAGCTTAGCAACTGTCACTGGGCAGCACACATTTGTCAAGCTTCAGATTTCTCCACATGCAGAAGTGGCGAGCGTGAGGTTGTAGTGAGACAGATACTCGACATCTGGAGAGTTTGGAGAGTTGTGTCATTTTCAAACAGGTTCATTAAAAACCAGCTGTGCCTAGCTTGTCTATTGAATTTTGTAAAGTTTACCTGATATACGTTTGTTTGTCAAAATAGTTACTATTACTAGTTATTATTATTATTAGTCTTCAAAAGGCTTCCTCTTATAGAAATTAATATACTTGCTAACAATACAGCATAAAGCGGACATTTGCATTCCTTTTACAAGGATGTTCTTCTATCGTAAAAATTTGAAAACATTTAAGTTAGAAAGAAATAAAAGTTTGACCTTAATTTTCCTATCATTCTGCATTAAAGGTAACCACCAATCTTGAAATAAAAGCACAATGCTTTTTCTTTTTTTCCATGTCTTCTCCTACATGTTTCATCGGCTGGTGAGGGTACTGACCTTTTTTGCCTGGGACCTTTTAGCCTCACTCGTTTTGCATCATTGAGATTTCATGTATGTAGCTAGCAAATGCACAGTTTTGTGTCAGTTGGAAAATTAAAAAAAAAAAAAAAAAGTCACCTGAAGATGGAGTTTCTGCTCAAAATCAATGGTCAGTGACAAAAAAACGATTCTTCTCAAAGCACAACTAATCAAGAGCAATTGTTTCGAAATTTACTAAGTACTTTCAGACGAAAAACCACAGTTTCTAGCCAGGTTTCCATCCAAATGTAGTGCAAAATTTAGCTGAATTTCCAGAAAAGTCATCAAGGAAATTCCTAATTAATGCGCGTTTCGTTCCACTATTGTTATACGAATTTTAGGAGTTGTTCATCAAGATCAACACTTGGTGGCGCTAATTCTCCAGTTTGGAGCCACTAAATTATTGCAGCAGGGCACAGTGAGGTGACAAATCTAAAAGATTGCCAGTTCAAACCTCCAGTGGTGAAAAAAATGTTGAAAACATAATGGAAATATAACTTTCATGTTTTTTTCATGGTCTAATTTGAGGAAGGTTACGGTCTCCTCATCTGTCCACACAGATCTTGCTGTTATTTTACATCTCTCCAGTGGAGCAGGCACTTCAGTGGACATGTGAGTCACATGCTTCGTGTACATCGTGATTAATGCGAAAGGTACACCTCAGCCAACCATGGAAGCTTTTTTTTTTTTTTGCAATTTTTCATATTTTTTTCCCCCATAAATTTTCACCAAATTCACTTAAGTTTTTTTTTAATGGACAAATTGAAGCTACGCGCACAAACAGGTACATGCAAATGTGCTTATTGTAAACGGCATATTTTCTGTGCAGAATGCACAGGTGAAGCAACAGACGAGGCTTTGTTTACAGTCAGTGCTTTGCTTCCTGGTCTGCCCTTTCCCTGTTTTCATCCACTCACTGACCACTCTGTATTGCACCTATGCCATCAGTACAGCCTTTAAGACCTCCCATTTATATTCTCTAATTTGATAGCTTGCTTTATCTAGAACAAAAAAAAGGTCGGACACAAGTAGAAACTAATGTCTTTTGCCTGCTGCTGAGGAGTTGATATTGCATCTATTTTACTTTGTAGTGCAGAAATCCATGGTTACTTCAGCTGTTTTTTGTTATGAGGTCAGGTGTTTGTGTATTTTTCTTCTGAAGTAAATGTGACTTGAAAATATTCAGTGAGTGTTTTGTGAAAGGAAAGTCACTCCCTTCCCCTGAGTAGATCTGGCCCTCACCAAATTTCTTGGCAGACATTTAACTGTACGTGTGTGAGAGAGAAAATAAGTTAATGTGTGCGTGTTTTGTGCATTTATACTCAAGTGAAGAGCTTGAGTTCCTCTTCTTGCTTTCAGTTTTAATTACTGGAGCCTCATTGACTGTATCCTGCGTTTGTACCTATGTTCCTGTGTGAGCGTGTGTGTCTGTGCTTTTGGCTGTATGACATAAGGATCAGGAAGTGAAAAATCCTCCTCAAACCACAAGTCAGACACACATTTGATTTGTTTTATTTGTTATTTCACTCCTAGCACAGCTTAGATTCAGATTTAAACTGCCAGCAATTGTAGGCAAAAGTAAGCAACTTGCAAGTACTTAAGTTTTTTTTTGTTTTGTGTCCTTTGCTCATCAGCGAAAGTGGTCTTTATATGTGATTTGTTGACAGCAAGAATAGTACAGAATACCCAGCCTCGTTTTGCAATGAAACTGAAATGAAAAGTCTGAGTCATGATGCTCCCGTTTAGTGATTAGATCAAGAAATATCTGACAAAGGATCTATTGACATTAGATTTATTACAGCAACTCCAACCTTTCTAAAATTAAAGAAAAAAGGGCATTGCTTACTCTTATGATGGATACTTAGTCTTTTGCTTTGCTCCCTTCAACTTGTACATGACCGACCCGTTCCCAGAGATAGCTGGACAGATACAGAACAATACTGCTGGGTCTTAAGTGGCTGCTTTGAGATAAGACCACCTCAAGCTTCCTCTAACACTGACCTCTTTTAGCTAGATTTAGACTACATGCACATTCACTCACACAGATTTATATCTTTAGCCTCAGTGCCTCCTAAGTCTAAGTCTGCAGTTAACATGACATCCTTTGCTCCCTGGCTTAATTTAAATCCATTCATTAGTTTGGCCGAAACTTCACAGCGGGATTTAATCCATCAATTCGTCCCACTGAAATAATCCTCATCTCTTCTGTTGGGAAAAGAACTGCCATAGGGTTAAGTTGTAAGGCAGAAGTCTAGAAAAGATAAAAACAAGTAAAGGTTAAGACAAAGTTAGACGTAGGTTTGCGTAACGTTCTTTACTATTTACGCCTCCGGTAATCCCACACCCTGAGTTGGTTGAATTGGGAGAAATCATTCAATTCTGATTGAATTGATTTTTCAGTTTGATGAGTAGACAATAGAAATTGATTGTTTAAGGAAGATCTTCAGACAACAACCCCTCATTGTCTAACTACTCAATATACCAAAAAAAAAAAAAATCACTGCTTGAATTGATCCAATTGATTTGAGAGCTACGGTATATATTGTGGTTTGCAGTAAACACTACTTTCATCAAAACCTTTTCAATGTTCTGGAAAGCACACAACATCCAGAAAAGGCAGACAACCAGCGAGTCTGTAGTCCAGTGAAAAACAACTACGAGGCAAGCAGGATACACTACTTAAAATGAGAGGAGTGGTGACTCTCCTGCACTTTGGGCACTAGGACAAACTCTAATATCAAACAATTTAATAAAAAATTCCCTTCAACAATATAGTAAGTATTTATAGATGTAGGTCCAGGTCTAAAAGGAAAGGAGGAGAACTCTCTTCCCAGGACAAATTAGACTAAAAAAACCTCAAACTACCCAGCATTACCATTCCATCTCTGATGTGTTAGTTCAGTCAAAACAGGAAGTGGTGCCTTTGTTTTCAAATGTTGCTGTGGTGAGGTCACTTCCCGTCTGTCCATCAGGACTGGCGGCATCCTTCTCCAGCTTGTTTTTACTCTAATAAGACATTAACCATGTAAAGCCAATACCCATATAAACAGTGCGTAGATTGAACTGAACCTAACAGTCCGGACTAGCAACATAAGGAGCATTTTACTGAGCTGGAGGCAGTCAGCACTGAACGTTGCAGCGCCAAGAATGGTGATGTGTTCAATAACTGATGAACAGTTATGCGATAGTTTAACTTGGAAAAAAAGTGAACAAACTACGTGGAGACTGCAAATCGTTCAACTGAATTGAACAAAACAATTCAATTTGGCAAAGTGATTCATAATTTCACTGTGCTGGATTGTTTAAGTCAGTTCTAAAGACAATTTTCTTTCTTTCTTTTTCATTCTTTCTTCTTTCTCTTTCCCATCTTTGGAGCTATTTTCTTTTTCTCCTGTATTTTTTTTAGCTCTTTTTTTTTTTAGCTCGTTTTCCCTTTTTTCACTTTCTCTGGCCTCTCTCTCGTCTCATTCCGTTCAGTTTCACTTTATTTCTTGTTTCCCTCCTACCTACCCAGATTTACAAAAAGACACCAGTTTAATTGCAACTTGGAGCCATATGGAGATTGAAGACAAACAAAAGGATAAAATGAATATTTCTTCACAGAAAAATGATAATCAAATACTGATTTTGTTTAGTCTGCAGTTTTGGCTGCTTTACAGTGAATAGGGAGTTATCGGCTTCCTAATTACATTCTCTTTATAATACTAGCTTTCATATTGTGTGTTGACCAAATGCTGAATCTCAACAAAACACCATCTGTCCACTGTCCACCCTAATGGTTCAGGACTCTTCTTTAGCTTTCCTGTATTCCCAGAGACAATAAGGACGTTCTCAGCCGAGGCATGTTAATAACATCTTTTCATTCTTATCTGTGGGACTGCATTTATGTCCCCATCAACATTTCTTGGAAGTTGTGGCCAGGGCGGAAAGTCAGGTTGTCTGCAGCTACCTCCAATGTTAAACAAGTTTGATATGGTTGAAAAAAAATGACCATTAATAAGGCAGTGTAGTTTATGGCCTAGAATATGAAATTAAGGTACCCAAAGGAGTTCTTACTTTAAACAAATACAGTTTTATCTCAACAAAAAGAAATGAATAGGTTCTATTTTTAGGGCCTTATAATCATGTGGGAGGTACTATATTTCCAACCTCATAACACAATTGCTTGCACTCCTCTTCGACTCCTCATTTATTGGTATATAGAAAAATGTAAATGATTATAAACAAAGAAACAATGACAAGTTCCTGACAACTAACCTGTTGTGGTTGTGAGAATAATGCCTTTCAGGTGGAAGGCGGAAGTAGCATACCGTTGTTATTTATATGGCCCCATCACTAAATGATAATAGTAATCTCCCATAGGTTCATTGGCACTAAACATAGAATACAGCTGAGGCTGATGAGGATGTTATTCATTTTGCAGGTATTTTGTCACAAACCAGCGTACTGGACAAATTGAAAAGGTCACCATGTTTCTCTCCTGATTGTCAGTTTTAATCTGGGAAAGCCTGAAATCGCAGTGTACAGGTGCCTCAACAGAAAAGATCGGGGTGGATGATTGGGTGTTTCAGGCGTTTAAAACCGGAGGCTGCAGTTCCCTTTGCATCTCCTACCAGGTGGGTTTCTTTGAACTATGACCACAATCTTTTCTTAACCTTAGGATAATAGTTTTAATTGCAAAACTGTAACTATATCTTACCAAAGAGGTGGCAGATCAGAAAATGCTAACATGAATTGAATATGGACATTTTTAACAAATTGCCTAATTTGACAATGAGGTATGAGGACTTTTGTAAACTTCTTTCAGTCTATTCTTCCTCTCTATATCATCTTCACTTCATTATTTCTGTCTTCTCTCACATCCTTACCTCTCTTTGCTCTCTTAAAAGCAACGCTCACCGTTTTATAAGGAACGCCCCAATGAGTGCTTGACTACGAGCAGATAATCTGTGTCGATGACAGACAGGAGAGGACAGGAAAAAAAGAGGACAGTTACTATTTAACCCAAGTATAGGGATGTAAAAATAACAAGAAAAAAAAAACAAGCTAAATTCCAACAAACATTTATTTGTGAATTCTATGACAAACAGGAGGCAGTTATAATATCTTGTTTTGCAAGCTACATTGGTTGCAAAAACAAAAATTCCCAACCCCTTTAAAAATCCACCGGGATCAAATTTTCTCATGTAACTTCTTTAACATTTGCTGCCGTTTTTCATTCTTCATCAGCTTCAAAATGTGCCTATGTACAGCAGAAATGCTCAAGTGTGGTCTATAAAGGGAGAGAGCTACATACTTCCACAGAGACCTGGTTTCAGATCGGCTGTTGACATTCAGCTTTTCTCAGAGAAACAAAAGGACAGAGCGAGTACAAGCCTTTCCTTTCTTTTCAAGTTGCAATACAAAGGGACAAATTTACTTACTATGTACTCACTTTATTCAGCTTTCATTGCATTCTCCTTTTATTCAAGAATCAAGCATTATTTAAAAATGACAAGAGTACGTTATATAAAGCGAATATACAGGCCGCCTCTAGGTAATAGTGTAGCTAACATTATCAACAGCTAAGAAATCATTTACATATTGCCAGGATGTAATAATCATATGAATGGTATGGAAACACGTTAAAAAGGCTGGAAAGATGTTACTTTTCTAACAGGCTTACAGACACATAGGGAACAATGAGACTCATGGTTTGTGCCACGCAACCTGTAAGAACTCATCTCTCATTGGCTGGTGATGCTGAGTGACCTGTAGAATTGTTCTGTCATTGGCTGCATTGCCTAGAACTTATAACCTGAGGGGGAGGAGCAAATGAGACACCTGACAAACAGGTGGAAAGGCTGCAGAGGCAGAGACAGAACTGACCAATGACATCGGAGTCAGAAAGCGATTTGAGTCTTATGCTGACTGTGCCATTTCATATTTTTATAGAAAATGTGTCCAGGTTGCTGTAAATACCAGTAGCTCTGAGATATACTAATAAATAATCATAAAATCAAATATAGCGGTGAAATTAAGAAAACAAATATTTTTACTGTTTTAAGTAATAAAGACCACACTCTTTTGTGTTCAAATCAGTTAAAAACATGAAACCTTATTCTGTGTTTTTTGCATCCTTCATATGACATGAATGTTGCAGAACAACAGTGGCAGTTTTATCCACAACCTGGAATCTTCACTTTGTCTCTCTTATCATATATTTATATCATATAAAATATATGCTGATGCTTGGCTCTGCTATATCAGCAGAAAAACATTTAATCAAAACG
Organism: Xiphias gladius; assembly: GCF_016859285.1. NCBI lineage: Eukaryota > Metazoa > Chordata > Actinopteri > Istiophoriformes > Xiphiidae > Xiphias > Xiphias gladius. Next base: position 8,838,700 of record NC_053417.1, read on the forward strand.
TAACCTTGGTCCGAGATTTCAACCCATTTGGAGGTCTGGTCACACAAAAGTGAAGCAAAACTCATTTCTAAAGGCATACTCTACTCTTTATACCTTTACACGGAGATCCCATATGGGCTTGCAACATCTATTGTCGGTCACAATGTGTGTAGCAGAGCAACCACTGACTAATAACGTAAACACAAATCAGTCTACACGTACTGCAAAACAACAAATTAAGACAATAATTCTTAATTCCACATGTAATTAATCTGGAACTTGGCATCATCATACAGTATGTAGAGGAAAGGCACTAAAGTGACCTTCTCTCATTGACAGTGACATTAAATGACAGCAGGACTAAGGCCCTGGCACAGGGGCATCAAATATGTTCAGATGAGTGATCATAATTATGTCAAAGATACATTAGAAGTATCTTTTGTGGTATTTAGTGATGCGTCTCAGAGTATTAGAAAGTGCACGGGTTAGAACTGAATCAGGTTAACTTTTCATCTTGTTTCATCTATGTCAATGAGGTGGGCATATCAGGAACTTCTGAAAAGACTAACATTAAATCACAAAATAGCTCAGCGTTGGAAGGATTTTAGTACTCAAATTGTGAATGATCAAAGTAACACAATATTTTATAAATTTATTTAGAGTACATGATGCCAAATCTCTGTAACATTGTGTAAAAAGTTGATTTGTTTCAGGTTTGTGCTTTTATTTTTTTTAGGTGTCGCATTTTTTTCCAATTTTAAAACAAAAATCATATTAACTGTTTAGACCTGTTATTACTGTCCCAGTTCTGCCTGTCGCAGTTCAAATTGCCAATTATATGGAAAGATTTTAAGAATGAATACGAGATCAATGGTTTTATTGTGACAGATTCTGTAGTTTTGCTATATATCAAAAAGCATAGGTGGTGCTAAACCTAGGGTATGATAAAGGTCCCTCTGTGGTTTCAGACTATTCATCCTGGTGTGTGGTGGCACAGATTGTGGGACGACTCAGACCCCCAGCTAATGGGCCAGTGAGCGGAAAAATTAACTCAGTCATTTGAAAAATCTCACACTAATGCGTCTGAACTATTTTGAGTGTGGACAATAACATGTTGGCTAGCTAGTGAGCTATCACTGTCTTGACAACATGCAGAATGTACTGTAATCCGTGCACTTTCATAAGAAGCTAGTATTATTGGTTAGTATTTGTCAAAAGTGGGAAATGAGTCATTACCACTCTTGCTTCTTTTAACTTCTTGGCTAGAAAAACAACTTAGCCTGGATGTTGAGCTGCTGTGGTAATTGATGTATAGCTGAACTAAGGTTTGATAAATGTACCAGACCTCCTGATTATGAACTTTGGGGAATACTCCACTGAGTAGCTTTGTTTTTAAATGCTGACTATGTTAGCATACTTAGCAATAGCATACGTGTGCAATAAATGCAACTGCTAACCAGGCCAGCGTCAAACAGAGGCAGTATATTTAGCCATATTTGGCAAATATATAATTGTCGTTGAAACATGCTCAGCACACAGAAAGCCAGCAAAGTAGTTGATTAAGCTGCAGTGCGGTTTGAGAACTTTCCATGGACATTGAAAAATGTATTTTCACGGAAGACAGTTGCGGCGAAACAAACTGCGAACATTTCAGAACCATCTTTTCGGGTGGTAAGTATATGATACTCAGAATGTTGATTTCGGTGGAGTATTCGTTAAAAGCATTGTTACATTTAGGTAAGGTAAGGGAACCTGTTAGCTTGTTAGCGAGCTAACACTTTGTTTAGTTTAACTGAGCTGTTTTTAAGCTGAAAATCAAGAGACTAAAGACTAAAGTTTGCTGTGTCTTGGTATCCTTGGAAATCAGTTTTTTTTTTTCATGGCTCATGTTTTTTTCTCAGCTGACCCTGAAGTATGGGGATCTACACTTCACCAACTACACCAGATGTGGTTTTTAATTGTGTGATGCAACTACAAAGCTTCAAAAGATGGAAATATCATGGAACATGGAAAGGAATGGATGTGTACTCAACCTTATTAGCTGTGCTTTTTGGGTCGCTTGGAAACATTTTCATTGAGGTCATATTATTTCTGTGGTCTTAAACCAATCAGATTTCTTGGCTAAAACTACCTGTTGTATAATTGTGGTCAAAACTCAGACAGCCTATTCCTGTAGCTTTTGAAGCGGCGACTGGTTTCATGCAGTTGAGCTGGAGTGGAGACAGACAGCAGCATTTAGACTGTGGGTTTTCCTAAGTGTGTTATTTAAATACATGCACTGTTACTGTAATGCCCTATTTTAAACTGCTGAGTCATTAGATTGTGTGCAGAGACGATGAAACACTCCACTGTTGCTCATACGCAAACTTTGACATATTTAATTAATCTATAATGAATGGATAGATTGGTAGATGCCTCATTAAAGGCAGCAAGCCCACAGCAGATTTTACACTAAGTAGCACCATGATAACTAAATAGAAAGAATAGAAACAACAGGCAAATCAGCAAAAACATTCATATAAAATAAACAAAACTAAACAAAAATAATTTACTTTCCAGAAATACAACAACCCTTGGTATAAAAAAAGTTAATATATCCTACTATACCTGTAAACCATTCTTTCCTTGTTCCACTGTGGTACAGTACTTAATTGTAGCTTTAGTACAGCCTGTTCGCAATCATGTGCAAAAAAACAATCTTACTCATTTAAAAAAAAAAAGGCCTGCTGGGTTTGTTTGTGTGTTTTTCATATGGAGTCCAGTTTTGGTGTGAGCTGACTAATAATCTGACAGGCACTTTGAATATTGGTTGATTGATTAGAAAGAGAATGACATGGCAAACAAATGGATAGGAGAAAGAAAAATGTAATAAAAACCCTTCCAAATACAACTGATTTCAATTAACAGTTTTTTTTTTCTTCAATTCACTAATATAACATATTTTTCAGTCTTTTACAACTTTCTCAGATATTTCTCATAATGTGCAGACATCTTACTAAAAGACATTTTCTTTCATCGGAACTAAATAGATAAAAAAAGGATTTACATTTTTAATTTACTACAACAACTGTTTGATTAAAGTTTGGAAATATCAAATAAGTAAGTTAAGAATTTAATGAAATAATTTCTTTAAAAAAGTAAAAACGTTCAGTGCTTTAAGTACTCCGCAGTTGGACAGTCACAGCTCTTAACTGCTTGTTTATCAAGATTTCGTTATAACGCTACATTTTCAAAAATGTGTATAGGGTTCATACATTAGCTCACATCGGTGTAGCACTAAAAAAAACGAGGACAGATGAACGTGAGAAAGGAGGAAGTAAAAGCTGAGTATTAAATAGACTTAGGAATGATGTACTGTTACACAGAAAGCTGAGAATTGAACGGCCAAACGCACACACAAATCATACACACACATAGAGAATTGGTGTCTGAATGGTTTCTCTAGTAAAAGGAATTCATCGACTAAATTCTCCTTGGACACAGTTTAGTGTTAGTGAGTGTTTCTGGTTGATGGTAGATGAGTTTGGACACACTGAGTATCAGTGTTTCTGTCCTGCTGTTCATGTCTGATTCTATGAAATATAGAGGGTTAAGATGCACTGATAATAGGTCAATATCATAATTCCTTAATTATGAAAATCAGATTCCCAAAAGTTTAAATGAAATGTGTAAAGTCAGTGGAGAAGAGCATGATTTTTTTTGTACTTTACTACAGAAGAGAGATAAATGGAATAAATTTCATGTGTTGGTTTGGGCTTCTGTACCATAACCCCAAGCTAGTGGTTGAGGCACTCTGAAAACCTGGTACAAGTGGAAAAAAAGTGATATCAGCGGATCTCTATCCCATGCCAAGCAAAATCTGCAGAGGGGCTTTTAGGTTAACTTTGCCATCAATCAGAAATGGTCCCCAATCAGTGTAACCAACCGAAATGTTTCAGGACAGTGTGCTGTAGGACTGTACACCAGATATCTTTATCAGATCATCAGCCTGATTTATGGATGAACCTTGACATCAAGGAAGAAATATCTCAAAAATATTAAACAGACAGGCACTTTCTGCCTACTGCAACAGTTCAAAAACCATGATGATAATCTCCCTTTCAGACTGTGGAAGGTAACACCTTTGAATAGGTTTTCTTACATCTACAAGGTTTAAGACATGGCTATGATGCCACAAAGTGTCCCTGCATTTTTGGCCAAAGTTCTTTTGGGAACAAAATGGATTTTTACATCTTAAGGAGCCTGGAGAGATTTTTGTTGTTCAGGTTTGCCACTAAACAACAATGGTAGGAGGTGTACTCTGAGATCAGTTTTATGGTCTCATTAAGAGCTGACAAGTTCAGACATCCATCAATGGAGTCTGAGTCTGGTCATGCTGGGATACGTAGTCCAACAGTCCTCGAGTTCTTGCTTTTGGGAGCTGATAAGAGACAATGAAAGCTAGAATCAAGATGTGTCGTTTTTCATGTCCATGTTGGAGACACTTGCTTGGATTTTATTGTGGTAATCAATATAAGTGGTATGACTGCATTTCCCAGCGCAGCAGCTGTGTATATGACAAGGTTCAGAGAGAAATCATCTGTGGAGAAATCATCTGAGCTTTCCATCAGATTACGTCTCAGAGGCTGATGGTTTCAGAGTTGCTAAAGATGTCTTCTCTGCAGTTTTATAGCTCCGATAGGAAAACATGCACTTTCAATGCATATTCAAATTGGGACTCCATCCTTTCTTTCTTCTCGCTTAGCTGTGAATCCAACAGCACGCTGGAAATATGATGTTTTTGAGATGGATTTTCCAAACCAAAACAGACCACTTGTACTACCTGTTATTCTGTAAATTGGTGGGGTGGTGGTGGATGGTGCCGGTGGTTTCGGGGGGCTTAGTAGCGCCAGTCGTGACATCATATTACTTGTTAGACTCTTCAGTTCACAGAGTTGGTTTTGTTTAGTTAAGTGTGTGAGATTATGTGTGTGTCTATGTTTTCTGTCCTGCTGGTAGTTTTGTGATGGTTGGATCCGTTGCTGGGTTGGAGTGTCAGTCCTCGCTGTCCTTGGCATCAGAATGGTACAGTCCAAGACAAGTGTAATATTGCCTGGGTTCTCTCTGGGGGGGGGGTAATTATAACTGTATGAATGTGGGCATGTGGCAGTGGGTTTGTGGGGCAGTCTGTGCAGTGTGCCAGCAGTGTGTGTTATGTCTGGCAGTGTGCCTGTGTGGCAGGTTGTAGGTGTGTCTGTACATTTGGTGATGTGAGAAGTGTGAGAAAGTGTGTTTTCATGGCAATGGTGTTTAGTGTTTGTTTAGAATCAGTATTGCTTTGTGTGTGTGTGTGTTTGTGTGTGTGTGTGTGTGTTCCTGTTTGTTGGGTGTCTTTGCATGTGGCAGTAGAAGTGTCGTCACTCGCTGCAGGCGTCCTTCTTCTCCTCGGTTGCCGCTGGAGACTCTTGTGGGCGGTGCTTGCACTGCCCGAGTGAATGGCGAGCTGCTGTTCTTGTTGGTCGGGCTAAGCAGGAAGTCTGGGCAGCGCAGTCACAGGGTGCATCCTGGGAAAGAGAGGGTGTCGTTTAACGAGGCCTCTTATCTACTTAAAAATGCAGGTATTGGTGTTCCGTTCTATTATACTGTGTATGAATATTTATAGATGTTTGAAATGTGCTTTAAGGTGGAGGACACACACATTGTGATTGTTGAACCAAATATGAATATGATTTGGATGTGATGACTAATCTGTGAAGGATGAAACCAGTGTGGGTCAACTGGTATTGCCAGTTAGCTAATAAAATTATGCCCATAGTTTTCCGGTCCAGTCGTTACAAGTCGTTCTCATTACGATTATTTAAAAATTGTTTGATATTCAAAACTCAAATTGGGACACTGACTTTACATGTGTGAGCAGCAGAAATAATAATAAAAAATGAAACTAGCTGAAAACTGTGAGCAAACAGCAGACTAGTGCAGTGTGCTAAGTGAGAGAGTAGCTATTGTTTTTTCTTTTCAGTGCAGATTTCAGTATAAATTAGTAAGGCAAACTCTGCATTTTGGTATAGGAACATGAAGGAATTTCTTTTGCCTGGCAACACGACCATAATCATAGTCTACCTGTAGCAAAGTGTCTTGTCTCTGTATTGACTGGGTTGCTCAGAACTTGCTCCTCTCTGACTTCCAAGACTAAAAAAAAAACTCTGTGAATGTTGGTGGGAACTTTCGTTATGTGAGGTCCGTCTGGTCTTTGTAGGTTTCAACTACTCTTCATTCCTGTTCACAACTTTAAATTGTGTAATCCATCATAGTAAACACCAAATATCATAGAATTACAGGTAATGCAGTGCACATTTAAACTGATCTGCACTACCAAGTGTTGTCACAGTGATAGATTAAATACCCTGAGCAAGTTTCAGGAGTTTGCTAATCATTTTTCAAATTGTGCAGAAACAAGAGGAATGTTAGGAAATACATTAAAATGTATAAAACTGAGAACAGTTATTTGAAAATGTAAAGTCAAATGTAAATTAAAAAGTAAAACAAAACCACTGGTGTGGTCCTCTTAAAGTGTAAAATAAAAACACATTTCAAAAAATCTCACCTCCGTCCCGGATCCTACAGCCCCGACATTGCTCATCGTTTCCTTCCCTCCTCCCATGATACTGACCATCTCCTCCCCGGCCGTCTGTCTCATGAACCTCTTATTAACAATCCTGGTCACACTGTCGTTGCCTCCACCCAACCCAGCCATCGCTCCGAGCCCTCCAACCCCAGCTGACACGCACTCTGGCTTGGGCTCATCCATGCTGCTGAACCCCCCCACGCCTCCCAGACTTCTGAGGCTGCCCATGGAGTCTCTTTGCGCTCTCTCCACCGGCAGGGTGACTCCTCCCTGGCCACGGCTGCTGCAGACATTCCTGAAGAACTCCTGGACCAGGCCTCCGTACCGCTGAGAGCTGGGTTCAGATCCACAGGCTGCCACCCCAGAGGGTTTTCCTGCAGCTGGAGGCTGCCGTGCCGGACTGGCACCCTGACTGGCTCCTAATGGTAAACAGGGATCAGAGATGGGTATTACAATGATTTCAATGAGATGTGGTTGACAGACTGACTCTGCGTTAACAGCGATAATTAAATACTGGAGGCATGTTTCTAGTGTGACTTCCAAAATTTAATTAAAAGGAACAGAGGCTTTGAGATATTTTAATTCTCCTTCTGCTTTCTAGTAATAATTTTATTAACCAAATATTTTAAACAAAACCCTAAACCAGGTACAACATGACACTTAGTCATAATTCATTAATTATTTAATCTTTCAAGCAAAAATGCAAAACTTTCCAGTTACTCGTAACTGAGGATTTGCTGCTTTTCTATTATATAATATTATAAATTGAATATGTTTGGGTTTTTTACTTTTGTTATGATAAAACGAAATGTCAGTTTACTATGATTAATTCATTTACTAATTTACTAATTTACTAAGATTATTCAAAAAATACTCGATAGATTCATTGATAGTGAGCCTGCTCTTCCTTTTAATATTTGCAGTGAGACATGTTGCATTAGAAAGCTGAAAATACAGTTTTTTTCTCAGTGGCTTTAAAATCTGACAAAAGAATCTGACATCAGACAACAGTCTGGAGAAAACACGGCATTAAATTTGTGGGCAAGGAAATGGTCAAATTTGAAATCTAAAAGTTCATGAATGCCTGCAGTAAATATAGCTATGGACGGACGTTTTGCACAGCAGACCTAATAACATTAACCATAGCTCTGTTGTGTCCGATTGTCCCAGTAAGTCATGACAGTGAGCCAGCATGCACAATACCAGGTACCCGAAACCAAAGAATTCAGCCATCATTCACTTTATTTTTAAACCTGTGCTTTTGCTAATTACACGTCAAATAATGAAATCATGAAAAAAGTCTATTTTCCATAAACACTTGTATAAACAAGGGTCTGATGAGTATCTTACCTCCGTCACCTCTCCAGAGCGACTCTGTGCTTCCAGAGTGTTCCACAACGCTGAAGAGGCTGGAGAGGCCGTCGGTGAGGCCGCTGAGGACGGGGCTGTCCCTGGTGGTGGTGGAGCGAGCCCAGGCCGAGCCTCCGCCTCCACCCATGGGTCTCTGCTGGAGGCTCCACAGGCTGCGGTCCCTGGAGGAGGAAGTCCCATCCAGTCTGGAGGTGGAGCCTGCAAACAGAACCGTTGGATATTTCTCTCTTTAAAAAAATTATAGTATACACTGAAAAGTCATCAAGCAGAGTAAGAGAGCCATACTACCATAAATTGGGTTAAAACAAATGCTGAGGAAAAAAATGAATTTACCAGAAGACACTCTGCGTTGTAGTTTCGGTGATCCATACTTGGGTGAACAGCATGGCCTCTCGATGCGGCTGTGAACTTTATCCAGTGATGTTGATATCTGCCGGGTTCGTGCCGACACCAACGAGGAGGCGGTTGTTGATGAGGGACGAGGAGACCAGGCTTTGGAGTGTAACCCCGCCCCCCTGCTGCCGGGAAGGTTGTCGGTTTGAAGCCCGATGCTGACATACTGGGCAGCGGTCTGCGTGGACCTGGTGGACGTGCCAACCGCCTGGGTGTGATAGAGAATGTTTAGTGCTAAAGAAGAGAGAGGATTCTGAATGATTCCCCTTAAACCTAAAGTGGGCAAACTTGTGTGTAGTCTTCCGCAAAAATCTCCATCTTATCAAGTCATTTTTGTCATTGAGTGAGTCCTGAATGTTTTATTTTCTTAGCCTGAGTCACATCATTTTAGTTTCCAGTAAAAATCGGCTTGTTTTAAGAATTTCCCAGAACATTAGAAACTACAAAGTTCTTGAAACTAGATTATTGAATTATTAACAGATTCAAATAAACTTGCAGCACTGGCAATTTTGTACTTTATTTAAAAAAAAAAAAAAAAAGAATAGACCAATATTACTTGATAGGATGGAGAATCAAAATGGAAAGTATTAAAAAATGATTATTATTGCATTGCATATCATTGCATGAAATCATCCCATTACTACAGTATATAATCATACTAAAAATTTTAAAAGTCTGCTCAAACAGGTTAAGTCAATGTGCTTGAACTAAAATTGCTGAATTCTTTTTTTTTTTTTTTTTTTTTATGTCCTTTTGGCCATAGGCCTACATCACATACCTGTAACATTTATTTATCTATCTTTTTTTTTAAAAATAAAGCTATGTTATCAACAGAGCAAGTGTTGTGCTCTCTTTTGTTCAGGGAAATCATCAAAGACCAGTAGCTCAGGACTATGAAATCACACCTGACTTCCTGGTTCCTTGCCAGATTTCCTCTCCAGAGATGAAGAGCGTATGGCCTGGCGGACACACTTGGTCATCTCCTTCATGTCATCGCTTAAGTTGGCTGAAATCTCCCCGATCTCCAGGCCATGGAAGGCTGAAGAGGATGTCATCCCATCAACCACACTGCCAGCTGAGCTACCAACGCCGTTGCTGACGACAGCGGGGATCGAATGTGCGATGCAGCCGCTTCTACTCTCCAGCAGCTCCCTGTGCTGCTTGGACAGTGAGCTCAGCCACTGCTCGTACGAGGACGAATAGGAGGAGGATGAGGGTTGCTGCTGTCGCTGAACCTCGAGGGTTTCCACCGCGTCCCAGCCACTCGGTCCTAGGGAAGAGCTCCCGTTCTGCGCCTGCTGTGTCTCTTTGGCGTCCTGGTTCCTTCTCCAGTGCTCTATGCGTCGCACGGCAGGAGGGCTGTAGTAGATCCGGATGCCGGTGCGGTCTGGAGCAGTGTAGCTCCTCTGGACGGACTCCAGATCCAGCTCTGATCCCACTAGGCTGCCGCAGGAGCCGCTGGGACCATCCCAGGTTTTACAGGTATCCCCAACTTCTGGGGTCTATGACGTGTGGAACAGTATGAAATTATTACACATTTTACTACTATGTTGTTTAACATGATATAGAATTAAATCCAGCCTTTGTCTCAATGTTTTTCCAAAAGTCAAGTCAAACATTAGAAAGTAAAGAAAGACAGATGACAAATAATAATAATATACTATAAACTTACAGCACATTTTAAACCAGTTAATGTATAAAATTGTTAAGTTATTAACTTCATTGGTCAGGTAGGTCCAATTCTTCCCGGTGAGGTCACCAAACTCTGGGCGAATCAAAGGAGGCGGGACTGCAAACTGGATTTCCTCCTCCTGGTTGGCTGCTCCGTTGACCTCTGGGCCATCCAGCTCTGATGTGGATTTGGTCCTTTTATAAAAACCACAATGAGTTGATGAGAGAACAGAAAAGAAGTCATGCTCTGCTTTCAAGATGACAAATTTACCCTGCTTTACGAAGACATTTTGAACATTTGGCATACGAAAAGCAATGATGAAAGAGCTCATAAAGCCAACCAAATACTTCAGTTCGTTTAGGAAATTTTCTAATTTCTCCACGTTAAGAATTAATTTCAAACTAAGTACTGTAAGAATATGATTTTTTAATTGTTACCTTGGGGATCCTGTTCCATTAGCAACGACTGTGTCTGCTGAGGTCTCGCCACCTGATGACTTCGACTGTGAGGACAAAGATGGCCCAGACTGTCAGTGAAAAGGAAATCACTGAATCTGCTCTTTACAATTTATTAGCATTTAAATGACCTGCATAATCTGCACAAATAGCTCCTGTAGCGACTTTTTCTCCACACCCCGGAAGACATTATTATACACACATTCCTTTCTTTGCTATCCATTTGCTCTGGAGCTGTTTTGACAGCAGGAAGTGGAGACTTTGGTATAATTTGTCTGTGACACACACACACACACACACACACACACACACACACACACACACACACAGGGATGCTGAGTCAGTGTGTTTCACACTTTGAAGGTTGATCTCTCACTCCGAAGCCATTTTCCCACCAAGAAAAGTGATGTGGAGAGTGGCAGAAGGGAAAAGGACATATGCAGATAATGGGTTCAGTTGTGCAGATACACTGATGAACCTTCACTTGCAACTCACTAAACTGCAGGAAAGGCAGCCTGGATGTGTTTACTGACAGATTGCTAAATATAGATTGTAGCAGCTACAGCAAACATTTCTCTTTATTTTCTTTATCTTTGGTAGAAAGTCTATCCTGTGTGCGATCTGGATGTAAAAATAATGAAACTTTAACTTAGAATTATTCATTTCAGAATTGAATAAAATAATGGACATGCTATAATTAATGGGGCGATCTTATAATGACTGAAATCCTGTTATTCAGACTTGATAAGGCAAACATTACTTGGATAATAAAGACTCAAATGACAGTAATTAACATCAAAAGCCCAAAAAAACCTAACCTTTTTGTACTTTTTTGGTCAGATCCTTGTTTTTGTTTTTTTTTGGTTTTTTTTACACAGTATTGGAAAGTAAAAAATTCCAGCTACAACCGATAAAACCATCACATAAAAGACTCCTGTCCCTTCCCATCAAGTACATTTTTTCTCCCTGACACACAATGGCCAGTTTATTACGTACATCTGTACTATCTGTTGCAATTTAATACAACAGTTCTGCCATAAATTCTACCTTTACAACATTAATATTGTTCTGTTTTAGCTGACATTATCAGAAATGTATAAATTCAATTATATGTTTCTCACCCTTATTTACAAACATGTGGGTGGCAGAATATTAGACACACATCTGAATTTATTCCAGTAGAGTCCAGTACAACGCCATAAACATACATATAAATTGAACTGACATCTCTATGAAAAAAACAAACAAACAAGCCTGAATATCACAGAAAAGCACTTGAAAAACATCAGAGTAGTGACTCTGAATAGCTCTACCTCAAGCAACCCTTAAACTATCCGGCCTGATGGCATTATAATCAAATGTCAAATGTCAAGAGGAGTTTGAGAGGCCCAACAGGATAATATCAGTAGAGTAGATAGAAGACAAGATTTGTGGTTGACAGAGCATGACACAGACACACTGAGAGAGACTGAGACAGAGAGCAGAGTGAATTTAATTATGACAAGCATTGGTCTCCTGCCCAGTTCCCAATGCCGGACACAGCCACTTAATGGATGGAGTGAGATGGGATCCCACTCAATAGACAGAGAGGAGGAAGGAAGAGGAGGCGGCTGGACGAGAAGGGGAAAGAAAAAAAAAAAGTTTGAAAACCTCAAAGAAAGCTGGATACAGCAGTCAGAGGAGAGATGCTGGAGGAGCACAGACCTACCAGCTGTGTATCTGGGTCTTCTTTTCTATGTGTGTGTTTGTGGAAACAACCCTAACTAATGACCACATGAAACACTGATGAAACCCCTCTGTGTCCCTCCCTGACGTGTTGCAGCAGCTTGGCAGTGACTGCACTGGTGTACAATCAGCAGATCTGACTGACCATGTTTTCCCAGTGAGCTCAGCTTATAATTAAACAGCTCGACCGCAGAAAGGCAACAACACCAGGGAGGCTTCTCCTTACTCACATTATGGCATTAACGGCTGTGTGGTTACTGTCCGGATCAACAAAAGTATCCTGAGATGAAACTACCACCTTAAAGACAGCAGGTGGTAACGCGAATTTTTAGGTCTGTTTTGCAGGGGTGGAAGTAACAACAAACATTTAATCTTGTCCTTTTTTTGTGTACTTGTACTTTTTGTAGTATTTATAAAAAAAGAACTCATTTCATTCTTACTTTTGCATTTTTTAACTCAAGTATTTTACTTTGCTACATTTAAAGTCGAAATCGTTAACTAGTAAAAACAAAAGTCACGTGATGAACTTATGAATTGCCATGTGAGGACAACAACAACAAATCAAAAGTGGCAGATCAGGTGAAGTAGAGTGGAAACTGCTCGTAGGTCTGCGGCATCATGGTCTGTGGCCACTGGAGGGCAGAGCTCCGTGTTCAGAGAGGAGCCGCTCTCAGCTCACGGTCTACATACACGGTCTAAGTGTTTACATCCACTGACCCAGGGTGAGGGGGCGAGAGGGGTGCATTCACACCTGGGCCAGGTCTAACTGTGCAGGGTGGATCCCTCAGCTGTGACTTCTGCATCCACTTCTACCATCAGTGAGCTGTGCGCCATCTTTCCGCGGTTTTGACTCCCTGTTGCGACTGCAGAGCTCATTCAGCTCAGTGTTTGAAAACTTGGAGGAGCCCAGTGAGACCGGAGAGGCTGAGTGGACCAGTTGTACCATATCTTGCTTTGAGAAAGAATGAGCAGAGAAGCTGGATTTAGGGCATGTTGTGGAGGACCTTGCGGTGCACAAGACTCACAGAGTGATGTTCAGACAGGTGAGTGCGACAAACGACTGATTATTGTAACTCACTGCACAGACAACTACTGTGCTACCTAACAATGCTGACTAGGGTCTGTGTTTGTCGGCTGCAGCCGCTGTGGAGTTGATATTGTTTATACAGCTCCACATTTTCTGTTGCTTTATCCTGCTGTTAATTAAGAAGTAGCAGCCATTTGATTTATGTAGCTTGATACTGCTAACATAAAGTCTATGGACACCCGCCGTGGTATTCAGGTGTTTCTATTATTTTGTCCACCCAATTCATACCAGTAAGGGTAGCCTAAATAACAGAGACATCCCTCTGGATAATGCAGTACAGACACACAGATCCTTCAAAATGATCATACAGTTGACTCAACGACTCTCTGAAACAATTTCAACATTATAACCTTCATGAAGGTAGGATTCACTGCAGGACTATTGTATCAGACTGCATTAGTTTTAGTTGGGTGTACCTAGTAAACTGCCAACTGATTGTATGTTTGTAATTATCAGTTTTATCACAGTCTGCAAAGTGCCCGACTGGAATTTATTGGTTGCTTTCGGTGCGGTTCTCACCTGGGAACGGCGTCTACGCCTTGAAATACCAATGCTTTCAAAAATGCAACGCAGTAACCTTTACTCAGAGTAGTTTTTAACTGGCCTACTTTGGACTTTTATCTGAGCACAAGTAATTTAACCTTGACTTGAGTAAAATTCCTTTTAAGTAACAACACTTTTACTTGAGTGCAATTTTCCAGCACTCTTTCCACCGTTGCTGTTTTGACATTTCCAGTGTTGACAGTGCAGTTTTGACTACACAGATATTTTCAGTGATTTAAAGCCCCCACACTAAATCTGGTTGATTGATTTGGTGTCATTCCCTCAGAATCAAAGAGTGGGAGCTTTTTATTTTAGAGCAGCTCTTTTGCACCACATGGAGGTTGTGCATGCGGTGGGAGGAGGTCCAGATTAAAGGTAACCATGATAAACATGCATTTCGATTTGACTGAGTTATGACTCCGGTGGTGAAACTTCTGTGACAAATGGTGTCAGTGAAGTGAAAGCTCAGTGGGCGTGGAGGCGCATAAATACCACAGGAGATTTTCAGATGCTGTTTGTGTCTGTCAGACACATTATCTGTTCATATAAAAAAAAAGTTGAATAAGGTTAAACTTATATTCAGTGGTCTCTCTGAAATGAATGAATGAAGAAGCTGGGTTTTTTTGGTGAAATGCTAATGTCAGTCTGAACTAAGCCTTACTGTGGCTCTCAAACCTTGAGATTTTTTTAATTTTTCCAATTACATTCCAGAGAACCTGTGAAATCATCCGATGAGACTGAATGTGCTGGGACAAGCTTACCAGGAATCAGATCCACCGACTTGATGTACCTCCTTATCTTCGACCTACACACTCATCCTCTCAGGTTCCATCATCCCAAAGATACACTTGCTCCTTATCTCTTCATCTTTGACATCACACACACACACACACGCACGCACGCACGCATGCACACACACACACACGCACAGACACACACACACACACGTGTGCGCGCTCTCTCAAACACCCACAACCTGTCATACCTTCCCCTGTTGTGCAGTGGCCTCTCTCAGTCTCTGCTCCCACTGAGCTCTCTCCTGGCTGAACCTCTCCAACAGCTCCAGCTTCTCTCTGCCCCAGTTCCTCTCTCCGATCTGAAGCTGATGGTTCCGCCGGTCGGTCACAGCAGGGGGAGGCAAGAAGGGGAGGGGAAAAGATGGATGTAGATACACACCACAAGAATTAGAAGAAGAAATACCCACAATGATGTACAAGTAAACAGCAACTCTTGATGTAAAATACAAACAATAAATTGCAGGCTCTATTTATAACTTAAAATTGAAAAAACTTAAAAAACCCTAGCCTAAAGATTTTTTTGCTATTAGAAACATCCTAAAAATACGAGACTTCAAGTGCATGATTCTGCAACTGCTTGGTGTATTTCTTACCTCAAATCTGATCACAGACCAATGCTTGTTGAATAGTTAGGAGACAGGTAGTAGGTAAAATATCCAAACAGCCCTGACGATTTTATAGTTTGCAAATAAGATGTTTCCTCTGTGCATGTTATCAAAGTTACTGTTTGCCAGTTGCCTTCCAGCCCAACTTGGTACACACATACAGCTTTTACCTGTTTAGTTAGGTCCATCACAGCTGCGTAGGACTCAGCCAGGAGGTGCTGGTGTTCTTCACGCTCCCTCTTCAGTGCCACCTTCAGGTCTGGAGGATCTAATGCATCAGTTGATGACAGGGCTGCTGCTGCTGCTGCTGCTTTACCAGCTTTGGTCTCCAGCTGCAAGTGGGAAGGGCAGAGAGATCATGGTAAATATCAAAATTAGACTAATGCCTGCACACTGGTTCCAAAACGCAACTTTATTTACAACGTTTTGATCACAGTCTGAGCTTCGTCAGGTAAAGAAAAAAGACATCTGTTTTCTGACCTGATGAATATCAGAATTACAGCCATCTTTCCGTAAATCCTTAGTATGGATTGCCGTCGGTGGGGATATTTAGATTTAGCCAAATGTAAAACACAAAGTGGAAGATATAAACTCAGTGTCAGATGAATCACTGAAAATCATACTGGTCAGTTAAAAGCCAGAAGTAAAATGTTCAATACTTCTTTCTTGAGTAGAAGTATAATGTAGTACAACATGGAAATACTCAATTGAAGTACAATTTCCTCTAAATTTTGCTTCAGCCCTGCCCCTGAGTAAATGCGCTCAGTTACTTTCCATATCACACAGTTTGAGTTAAAACGCTCCAGCACACACAGAGAGAAACACATGTTCATACAAATAATTGCTGGTTGTCATGAATACAACCCTCCCTCATTTGACCACACAGAGATTTGTGATGGGAAGTCCCAGCGTCTCCCCTCCTCAGAGGGGGGGATCGTTTTATACATGATCTCATGGAAGATTTCAAGGGTAACACTTAGACGAGGTTTCTGGGACTGCTGAGGCAGACAATTTCCTGCTTTCAATCCTTCACATAGAGACAGACGTAAATATAAATATATAAGTGTATAAAAAAAGGCAAGTCTCCACACAGATGAGATCATTTTTTTAGGGCTTACTGTGGCTCATTGAATCTAGAGAGCTGTTGATGTCTCTTGTTTTCTTTTTCTACTCCTCTGCTTTTTAAATATGACACATGGTTCGAAGAATTTTTCTCCATCTCTCTCTCTATCTTTCTTTTCATCTTCTTAATCGTCTGCTGCTTTTGTCTTTGCTAAAGAATAATATAAAATATATCACTTAATAATCTCTTTCCCCTCATCTTTCTCTATATTTCCTCTCTGAAGATCCCCTGGCTATCCCTCCCTATCTTTCTGTACTTCTGACCCCTTCTCACACTCTCTGCATCCATCCCACCCCTTCGCCCCCTCTCTGCAGCTTTCTCACCCTCTCTTTCGTGCTCTCTCGCCCCTTTTCTCACTCTCCATAAATCTGGCCTGTCGTCACAAAGCCTGTAGGTGGGATTGCTTGAAATATTTTATGAGCAGCTCTGCTTTCCCTTTACCTCTGTCTGAGCCTCGTAGTTCACACGGCTGACACTGCGGGGCCCATGGATTTGACAAACAGGCAGGCACGCACTCACACACAGGTATACAGACAAACACCCCAGACCCATCAATCCTCACTCTGCGTCTCTCTCAGTCAGGCTCTGTGGCACTGGAGGGCGTATAAGGCGCTAATGGAACTGTCTGGCAGCCAATCGCAGTGTAACAAAGGCACAATTAGCCCAGCTCCCCTCTCCTATGGCAACCGAGTGTTTCTCTCTGATGATGAATATGGCCTAACGAGCTTCACATCTTAGCGACGTTTACTGCTGAGGCGTTGGGAGAGGGTCGGCCATTTTACTGGATGACTGGCAATTATTGGCGGATGAGAGACGTCTTGTTCACGACTCAACGCTCACCATTTAGCAAGTTCAATTACCTCTATTTATTCTACAAAAATATAATGTAAAATAGTATAAAAATTACATTTATGAATTGAGTTTTACTAGAATTATCCCATCAGGAGACTTCCTGCTTATAGAAGAATCTTTCTTATGATGAAAAAACCTGAAATTTAGGCACTGATGAAATGTTTGCTTTCACATTCATCAGTTGGCTTCCTCAAGTATCTAAACAGAAACAGTTGGACAGAGAAACAAAAGAAAGTATTTATAGAAACACAGAGCTGAGAGCTACTAGCAACACTGTGGCAACAAACAGCAATTAAACCCAATGTGGTGAGTGGGAGCTTAAGTTAACTTCACTATCATTAGATCCATTGTTGTTATTATTAGACCAATTAGAGCATGTATAAAAAGCACAATCCAATATTTTCTAGTTAAATGCTAAATGAATGACAAGGCTTGAGGTCTGAATTGTTTCTTATCTGCTTGACAAGTGCTGACTTATAGTATAATAAAAAAACAACTATATAAATAAGACATTTAGAGAATCAGACACCTATTTATAGAGGTAGGATAATTTTCAACACAGAAACTGAAAGTTGTAGCCACAAAAATAAACAAAAATAAAATATATACAGTGCCTTTAAACAGTTTTCACCTCCCTCTTTTTTCATTTTTTTCAGAAAGATTGTCATTAATTTTGACATAAAAGTGTGTTTTTTTGTTAATTATTGTTAAATTGTTGGGGTGAATATTTTATTGTAGCAAATGATCTGGTAACAAACAGTAATAATCATTTATTTAACAGCAATGCACAGTGCATTATGTACTATTTTGGGCAGCATATTAGCTGCCTGCAGCACATTTTCTCTTTAAGAAACAACAAAGTTGATGTTCTCTGTTAATGTTATCTGTACCAAATACCGGCCAGCAGCTGTTAATCTAGGCCAAGCAGCAACCACAACACTCCAGAGAGATAAGATGTGTGACAGGTTTATAAATAAAACCAGAGCCTAGATGTTATGTAATACATACAGATGATACAGATGTTAATTAATGTGATGTTAATAGCTGACTTCATCGCGTACTATGTATTTACAAAGCCTGATATTAGTGAAACTGAATTTCTTGAGTCACATTTCATCCCTCAGCTTTTTATGTCAGTTATCAAAAATATTTATAGCAGCATTCAGCTCATAGAAGTTCTTTTATTTGGCTAATCAATGATTTACATTTAAGGTGGCAAAAAAGTTGGTCTGTTGAACGTTAAAAAAAAAAAATATATATATATATATATATTTATAAAAAATGCCCATCACAGCTTGATGTGACGTCCTCAAATATCTTGTTTTGTCCGACCAACATCTATTGAGTTTACAATCATATAATACAGACAAACACAACAAATCCTTTCATTTGAGAGTGTGTAAGCAGAGAATATTTGATATTTTATACATTATTTTTGCTTGAAAAATCACTGAAACAATTTTGAAGACAGCTGCCAATTTTTTTTCAGTCAACTGACTAATTGATTAATTTGAGGTTCATATTTAGTGTACAGATATGGGAAGGGTATAGATCTTCTCATCTATCAGTCAGCAAGAAATTGAGTTAATAAAACTTTCTCTTTAACCAAGCAGTTTAAGCCTGGATTTACCCAGACCTTAACCGCTGAGGTGGCAGATCTGGAAACACTTCATTTGAGTTATTCTGGACAGTCTTCCCCGCCTCGCCTCTTCCTCTTTATCCTCGCCTCATGAGTGCTGTAGATTCAACAGATGTGATGAATGAGCGATCAGAGCTTCCAACTGCTCACTCTGTGTCATCGCAGAGACAGCAGGTGTTCGTAACATGTCCTACAGTCAGGATGGATGACTGATTAAGGGAAAAAAAGGAGCCTGTGTTGTACTGCATGCTTTCAAGGCTCTGGATATCATGTGTTCTTCACTGACGGCGTTTGTTTATCGGGCTGAATGGCGAAGATAATTTCCTGTCAAGCTGTTTGACAGGTAGGAATAGGTATGTTTCAAATTGAGATGACTTGTTCAACAAAGCAACAGCTGGAGGCATCGCTGCATGCTGCCAGGACACCTTGGCACTGATGTGGTTGGCTGGCTGCTGATTGTCCACATGCGCGCACGCATGCACATGCACGCACACGCGCACGCACGCATGCACACACGCACTCACGCACACACACACACACACACACACACACACACACACACACCACTAGGGCAAACTGATGGCATACTTTACAGTGTGCGTTGCTGGCAGAGGAGAGATTGGTTCCGCCTGTGGCATTTAGGCCAGGGTAACACACACACACACACACACACACACACACACACACACACACACACACACACACACACACACACACACACACACACACACACACACACACACACACACACACACACACACACACACACACACACTTTGGTAGGGTAGTTTACAGGGCAGAAGGGAGAGTAATGGCATTTAAGTGTTGCACAGATGTGTGTTTTGTGTTTCAGTTCGACAAAACAGGTGATCCAATGCAACACAGTCAAATACATTAAAAAATAAAGCTCATATTTGTGTGCACTTGGACTTCCTGAATGCTCGCACACTTCGACATAATGAACTGGTTTTGGCCAAAGTGAATCACAGCTGGGTGATTTCATCTTCGATTACGCCACAAAGGTTTGTCCATAAATTCCATCTCGTAAAAACCCGCAGCCAAGCCACATTTAGGAAAAGGAGAGTGTCATATCTCTTTGTGGTGCCGCTCTCGTCTCCTATTGGCTGCAAATGATCTCGCACCACAACCCGAGGGCAGAATCTCTCTGATCATGACGCTGATTAATGACTCCATCAGTGTGTGTGTCCCTGTGTGTGTTCTTGTGTCTTGATCTATTCAATTTTTTTTTTTTTGTTATTTTTTGTTTTTGTCCCTCTGTTTTTCCCCATTTCAGGTTATCATTGTATTATACTTTATGTGCATTTAGGGTAATTAGTTGTCCAGTTGTTGTCGTGGAGCTGCTTTTTTGATAAATTCTTTCCTATTAGTGTGCAGGAATCCACCTCTTTTTTTGTTAAATTAATTCTGCTGCACACTGATCTCGCAGTTATGCGGTTAGATTATTTATTTATGAGGTGTTATCATTTACTTTCCCTCTACATGCTTCTGCTTCAGTCGGGGACTTCCTACATTTCCCAGACTCTACTTTCAACAAACCCCAACGGGGTTGCGAACTTGTTATATCCAGCAAATGAAAGGAAATCAAGAAGAGAAAACTGTCCATGATACTGCATTGCATACTTGTCCAGTCTCTGGTAATGTTAATGCAATGTTGTTAAACAATATATTGTGGTTAAACTGTATTTGATCTTTTAAGGTGAATTGTTCTTTGAGGTTAAAGTTAGGATTCGGAGTGAGTTGGGGTGAGGCTCAAGGGCCCTATGAATGGCCTTGTGGTTGCAGTGTATTCATGCGGGTTTACAGGTTTGGACATGAAACAGGATGTTGAAGGAATAAATGTCCAAAAGGGACTTGGTGAAACTTTTTAAAACCATATACAATTCATAAGAAAATCCAAGCCACTTGGGCAAAAACAGCGACAGCACCTGGGTAAATGGAAAACATATGTTTGCAAACTAACAACCAAATACAACCCTCCAACCTGTGTTGATTCTGCTATTGCTAGTTGGATTAAGGACAAAGGATAGTCCTTTTATTGTCGTAATCTTTTATATGCTCCTTAGTGCAAGATCTGTCAGGAAAAGAATTTTTAGAGTTTACTGAAGGGGGATAATGCTGACACCTAGATCTAAAATGCATTTTTTGACATACATTTGGCATATAACAATAGACAGAGGAGCAATTTACACTCAGGGACATGAGGTAAGAACACATGAAAAAGCATCATTAATTCCTTGCCTTTACCACGCCTCCCCGTCTCCTCCCTTTTCTCTCTATCGCTTTCATTTATCTCTCTTTTCTCTCTCTGTCTCAATTACCAGGCGGAAGCACACAGGCTGTGTTCTCTCTCAGAGGCCGTTAATTAGCACTATTACTGCCTCTGCTGCTGTTATGAGACAGACAATGAAGGAGGAGAGGAGGAGAAAAGATTAAAACCATTATTCACCGCCTGTAGACGAGACAGTCAGACAGAGGGAGAGCAAATCAAAGGCTCGGATGTACAAATAAACCACTTGACAGATTGAGAAGTAGAAACTGACCCCCTAAAATGTCACCATTTTTTAAAACCACTTGTCAAAATGAATACTGGCTACCTCAGATTAGCTTCTCTTTCCGTCTGTCTGTTGCCCACATGCAGGCAAAAGTCCTCCGGATTCATTTATTTTGACTTGTCAGACTTTGTAGCTGTAACTTTAGCAAACTTTTCTGTAGTCAATGGATGATGTGCGGCGGCACTGATCTATTGAGGGGGCCATTTCACCCAATCTTACTGAATTTGTTTAGTTCCGTTTGGCTCTCTGAACACGAGTATTTGATGGCTGTTAAATGTCAACATCTGTCGGCACTGGCAAACTATATCAGCTTATTAGCTTAATGGACAGCACAGTAGCTGTGGAATTCAAAATCAAAGGAGTATGATCCATTGTTGCATCAGGTCATCCATCTCATTACACCAATAAAACTTTGCATCTTAGTTTTGATTCTCCTAATGAACTGCACCACAGTCCACTTTGAATAAAGCAAAAGATTTTGGACTAAGTTATGCAGAATAACATTAATAGAACATGTTAAATTGTTTAGAGTAATATACTTTTAAAAAAAAAATGTTAAAAAGAAATTTACAGCAGCACGTCCTCCTCCCTACCTGCGTGATGAGGCTCTGCAGTTCGGTCCTCTCCACTTCCCATGATGCCTTGGCCTTTGCGAACTGCTGGGTGAGTTCCTGGGAGCCTTGTCTCTCCTGTCGCAGCTCACCGCTCAGATCCTGCAGCGACACCTTCAGGTCTGCCAAAGTGCTGCTCACGGCACTCGACTACAGGGAATGATGGGAAATGCATGTAAGAGTGTACGTATGTTGGTCTGTGTGTGTTTATGTCTGTGTGTGTGTGCGTTTGTCTGTGTGTGTCTGTGATTGTGTGTGCGACTCGCCCTACCTTGATCGTTGGGCTGAGTGGCTGTTCGTCTGCAGCAGACCTCTTGTCAGTCTGGTGGGCGGGGCTTGTAAGGTTCTCCTCCTCCAACAGCAGGTAGAGATCCTTCAGGCTGTTCATCTAAAGAACCAATCAAAGAGCAGGATCTCCCCTTTTAATCAATTACCTCTGCCTCCAACATAATGCAGTGTTATCCAATATTATCCAGTATATGACACATGCTTGGTGGAAATCCCATGGGACAGTTTCATGATTTTCGTTTCTTTTTTTTTTTTTACATAATTTTTTTTTTTTTTTTTTTTTTGTAATCGGAAATTGTTACTTAAACCCGAAACAGAGTGTTGATTTTAGATACACAACCTACCTGCAAAATAAATAAATATGCATATAATATTTCTGGTCAAAATAAGGACATATGTCAACAGTAGGGTCAGAATGATGGTGAGCCATTATCCTTTCCATCCCCTCATACCTCCAAGATGTCTTTCCATTCTGTGTCCTTCTTGCAGCCCAGTCTCCACTGTTTGAGGAAGCAGCGCAGCTTTAGGCTGAGCAGTAACAGGGCCTGTTTGAGGTGCTGAGACTCCTGGACCAGCAGACTCCTCTCCTGGCTCCATAACTTCTGCTGCAGCCGAGCCTGTAGACCCAGACTCTGCAGCTGGAAGTCCCGACGGAGCAGAGCCTTCTGGTGCTCCTCCTGGAGCTGAGAGGGGGAGAAACAGTTTGAGACGGAACAAGCAGAGAGGCCTTAAGGCCGAAAGTGTTTATTTGCTGAGTGTCTGTGTGTTTGTAATGCAAGGGAACCAATCAAACAGAAGGGTTAGTGTGTGCACCCTTAAATATCCAGTTTAAAGTCACATTTATTTGTCTTAAAAATCTAACCATGTGTTCAAAAATGCAAGAAATTGAAGATCAAAGCCAACAGAAAAAAATAATGAATGTTATTTAAAACAGACAGTCCTGTTTGTCGTCAGTGAAACTAATACGTTTAGCTGCTAAACACCTGGCATTTCTGCCTGAATACTTTTGTACACTTCTGTATAAAGTTGTGTTTCAGTGTGTCTGTGTGAGGTGGAGGGTGCATTCAAGTTTAGTTTACTAGTTTGTGCTTCTTGACCACTTAATGCGGCAAACTGACCTGTGTGAGTTTACGAGTGGTTTCTTTCTGAGTCGGTCTCTCCTTCTCCAGCTCTTCCTGAGCCCCTTGAGCAGACTCCTCTGCATCAGACAGCGTGGCCTGGAGGTCACTGGGCTGGGAGGGCTGGCGGAGAAAACGAGGGAGATGAGGAAATGATGTGTATGTGTGTGTGTATCAGGAGGGATAGAGAAGGAAGAGGGAGAGAATGAAAGAAAGTGAGAGAGCAGTGGATAGGGAAACATTGGTAGGAACATGGAAGGAAATGAGGATGAAGGCAGGCAGAGATTAAAGAAAAGTAAAGAGAGGTGAATAAGAAAAAGAATGGAAGCAGTAATGGGAGAAGTAGTGAGGGAAGAGAGAGATAGGAGGAAATTAAAAAAGGATAAACAGCAAAGTGTGAGAAGCAAATAACATGGTGCTACTCCCTTTAAATCACACCTCAGCTCTGGCACGCTACTGTATGTCCACACACACATTTACACACACCTTGTCTCTCCCATGCCTCATTTGGCTGCTGAGTGAGTGCGATCCATCGACCCACCACTGTACCATCAATGTCCTCTTTCACTCTCCAGTGGGCTCAGCCTTTGTCCCCCTTCACCCTCCACCCCGGCCGCTCACAGCCTCCACTCACAGCCAGAAAAACTACTCTGACCTCTTTTGCAAAAATGACTGTGAAAAAAATGGCAGCTGCTCATGGAAAATGAGCAACAACAATAGAAACCGTAGCAACACAGGAGCAAATATGTAAAAAAAAAAAAAAAAAAGCATAAAGACTGGAAGCAGGGGGACAGAGCTAGCCTGGCTCTGCTCAAAGTTAAACAATATGCCTACAAGCACCTCTAAAGCTGAATAAATAACACTTTTTTTGTAATCTATTTTGTTTAATCTGTACGCAAATACTAATGTAAAATGGGACTACTTGTGGTGAGTTACATGGAGCAAGTATCCCTTCATGAACAACGGCCGGACGCAGCGACACTCGTGCAGCTTCCCTGTCGAGTCTCGGTGTCACGGTAAAGTTGCGAGGTTCGGTAGGCGGATGGAGAGATTGTCGTTTGTCCAGGAATAGTATTGGTCGAGCTATAACACATACTCTACCACTGACCATTACAGAGTACAAGTGGCAGTATTATGCTGAATAGTGAGTGTGTGTAAACACTGGGTGTATGTGTTGCTGTGTCACTGCTCTGCTCTATTCATCACTGCTACAAACAACTGTCTGTATCTATAATATCTAACACTCACTTGTTATCTTTCTCTTTCTTTCTATTTTAGTCTCCCTCTCCCAATCACCCTCTCAGTCTTGGATAAAGATGTAGACACACACAGCCCTGGTTGCCACGGAGATACGCCAGCAAAAGGTCAACCAAACAAAGGTCTCTTCTTCCTGTCAGTCCCACAGCTGACGGTGAAGTCACTGTTCATGTTTGTTTACAACACTGTGTTCCTGAGCATGAGTTTGCCATGGGTCCCCTGTACCACATCAGTAACTTCAAGCTTCAGTTTGTGTGTGTTTCTGTGTATGTGTAAATGAGCCTTTAATTGACCACTGCGGGGCTGCCTGTCGATGTCTGTTGGCTAAGAAAATGTAATGTGAGTATACATAGCAAGTATGTACATTAGAGGCATAATTAGGGTTTTTATTTGTATTGTATTGAGTAACATAAATATTAACATTAAAAATGTAATTTTATTAGCTTTTTAAAAATGTACCTCGGGTCTTAATCTGCAGATGGAGTTTGTTCAGTTGTCATGGAGATGGCTCAGTTGGAAGGCAGGAGACAGGACTTACAATCCGCCATATTCGAGCTATGACACGTTGTCACATGGCCGAGGGTCTATATTTAAGTCACATGATGACAACTGAGCAAACTCCCCCTGCTGAATAAGACTGTGAGATACAGTTGAAAAATGTGCTAGTAAGTGGACCTTGAGTTAAGATATTTTTTTTGCCAAACTAAATGTTACTAGCTCTATCTACAATATCTAAACTACATCCCTATTAAATTGCACTATGGCCCAACTGAAACTGTATAAGCCAAATATCAGCCGACAGTAATTATTTTCTTTTTTTCTGACTTGCCTTCTAGCTGAGTGGGATGGCTATGTTTTGGATGGTATGAGAATATTAGGGGGGCATTATATGTATATATTATTATTATTATAGGGTGTGTAGCATTATGAGAGGATTCAATTGGATCCCCAACAAGTACGAGTGGCTTATGGGGATGTAGTGAAAAACTGAGATGTAGAAAGTGTTGACCCCCATCTACTGCTCCCTCACAAAAACACAAGAGTCCTTCTAACATTTACAGTCAGTTTCCTTAGTTACTTCAGCATCTTGGACAGGCTGTAGAAGCAGCAGACTGGACCTTTTGTTTGTCGCCCAGAAGACATTTTTAGTCTGTGACCAGCCAAACCAGTAGTGTTTGTCTGTCTGTGTGTGTGTACAAGAGCGAGTGAGAAGTTTGACATGAAAACCTTGGCTTCAGGCTCATGTCAGGTTCTGGCTGAAAAACGTTGTTAGGTGTCAGCCCTGAGTCAGACGAAGGCTGAAACTTGTATGTCTATGTGCATGTTTGTGCCTGTCTCAATGTGAACGATCGTGATTTTGAGCGACTTACGAGTGCATCATCTGTTTCCTTCTCTTGCTCCTCCAGCTGGCTGGTTTCCTGCGTTTGCGCCTCGTTGCTGTCTGATTGGCTGCTCTCTTCAGTTTGACCTTTCAGCTCTGGCTCTGAATGGTCCCTATAATCAGGCTGCTGCATGCATGCATGGGCAAGTTAATGAAGAAAAGAAATCAAACAAACAAACAAACAAACAAACAAACAAAAAAAATCATAGAGAAGAGAGGGAGAGATGGGGAGGAGGAGAAGTTGTGGAACAAAAACAAAAAAGGGGAAATGATAGAAAACAAGACAAAACAAACACAACAATAAGAAAAACAAGACAACCACGATGGTGTCCATCCATGTGACAACATTCAGAAGAATGAAAAATAAAAACATAACAGAAATGATTTATAGATCTCACAAGACAAAGAAAAGGATGTAGAGGAAGAAGAGCTTGGTCAGAGATGAGAAGGAGAGAGTGGAGAAAAAAAAGAAGAGGAGGATGGAGGGTAGAATGAAGGGCTGAGGGGGGAGGAGAGGAAAAGGAAGATGGGAAGAAAGGAATAAAGAGGGAGAGAATAGGGAAACAGCAATGGGAGAGAGGGAGAGGAAGGAGGAGAGATAAGACGAACAGGAAGGCAAGAGAAGGAGTAAGGTGGTTAAGAAGAATGTCAGAGCAAAGGAGGGCAAGGAAGCAACACGAAACCGAGGAAGAAACGAGTGCAAGTGAGATGGGGAAGGAGAGGAGGGAGACAAGGGAGCAGAGTAGCAATAGAGGAAGGAAAGGGAATCAGAAGAAAGTGGAGATGCAGTGAGGGAGATGGTGAAGATGAAGAATGGGAAAAGGAAGTTTAAAAAGAGGGAAAGGGGGAGATGGAAGTGAAGTGCAGAAACCGACGGTTATGGTGCCCGTGCAGAGGGAAGGAGGAAGGGACGGAGGGAAGGAGAGAGAGGAAGGAAAGGGGAGGAGAGATCGAAGGGGTGTTGGGACTCAGAATTGGCCTCTAATGGAGTCTAAACATTATAGTTTACTCACTCAAACCTACGTATAATTTCATCACAGCATCCTCCAAACAGGAAAATTAGATTAGATCAGAATAGAAAACACAGATTTTACAAGAAAAAAGTTTCTCTTGCTGTAAAGGCAGTACTCCAAATTGCAAAAAATCTCCATCTTAATAAGCAAATTTATTAATTTAATAATTTATTTATTTTTTTTCAACATAAGCTCATTTATTTTAAAAATTGGGCCATCTCTAGCACTGTAGAAAAGCAAGCCAGTCCAATAAATTCAAAGTCTCCGCTGAGTCCAATGTGCTTTTATATCTTTGTGGATCTTATATTGAATTTTATATGGACCATAATGTAGTCTAAAATACAGTAGTTGCTCAGAGTAAATCATAAATCACTGACAATCAGCTATAACGCAAGAATTTCCCACTGGAGCATTTCAAACAGAGAATGGGATTTATGAAGTATGACTGGAAATCTCTTTAGACTAATCTCACTGTCTCATGTGCTGCTTTCAGAAGTCTGTCTGGACAACCCTCTCAATCGTAATCCTGGTTGGATTTCAGCCCTTTTTGGCATGCTAGTGATTCATTTGAATAACTCAGACTATGTGCTTCTGCTTTCAGACTCCTGATTTTGTGTTTTAAGGTCATTTTTTAATTGTATTGTTTTAGTTTTGTGTTTCTACCAATATTACTCCTATTACCAGCAACTGTACCAGTCCCTTCACTGTACAGTACTCACCATCTGGTGTCAGGAATAACCTAACAGCAGCTAAACTAGATGAACAACACCAAAGACTACGCTTTATTTATTTATTTATTTATGTATTTATTTATTTAAATATGACCATTTTTATTAAAGTCTTTAAACAAAAAATTCAGACCAAAGCAGGGTCAGCCTATAGCATTGTTTATTATTTATCAGTCAACTACAGGAAACAGAATCCACCTCACTAAATCTAAATAAGGGCAATATGATAACTCAGTTATGTCATTAATGTAATAAATCAATGGATATAAATATAATTTTAAATGAAAATAGTTGTGATCAATTTTGCACAACCACACTACATGTAGACCCAGACTGTATGCTGAATTGGTTTTATGATCTGCTGATGAAAATACATATAAATAAATGGTGCTTTATGTGCTCTCAATAATCTCACTATGTCCATGCAACAAACAGGCTCCATTTGAGGCCTAAAGCAGCATCTAAATACCAGGTTAGGTGGCAATCTAACAGCATGCAAAGGACATGGATGGCATTATGTGGAGAGGTTTACACTGGCAGCTCAAATCTGACTTCATCTGAAACATCCATACAGCAAAGGCAGGATTCATTTTCACAATTTAACATTTTTTTGTTTTTTTTAAATTCCCAACAGTGTTAGAAGTGTTTCAGGTTAATCTAGAATACAAACAGGACAGACAAGATAATCTCAAGTGCTTTCCTTTGATGTTATTTTTATATTTTTGAGGTCCCCACCTCACGAACAACAGAGATAAAAAACATTTTTGTTCTTGCAAACATTGAAACAACTAACACTTTGGCTGACCTGCTAAGCCAGAATGAAGCATTAGTCTGATATAATGTATCTCATCTCTCTTTGCCTAATTTAATCAAATGTTTGTTTTTATTGTCTGTTGGCTGTTGTTGGTGGTGCATCAGATTTGAGCATGCTGTGTAAATCCATTCTTCCTTGTGAGGAGAAACTGAAGCAGCATGTAATGGGATGGGGAGTGTTAGCCAGTCAAACTAATGTTCAGGCATTGGACCAAACACAAATCTATAGAATAGCAAAAGAAACTAGTGAAAACAGATAATAAAGCCCAACAAAAGAAACAGCTTAAAAAAAAAAAAAACAAGACTGTTGGTAAATGAAAGAGAAAGTGTGACAAGGAGTGAAGAGGAGGAGTGTGTTTCCTTTTCTTTTACCTTCTCCTCGGCAGCATTAAGTTCATTCTGGTCGTCTCCAGAGCAGATGAGGGAGGCGCAGTGTGAGGCCAGGGGAGATGCTCCTTCTACCTGAGGGTCCCTCCCGCCTGCTGGGGGTTTACCCAGGCTATCTACCCGCTCCACAAAGGCCTGCAGATGGGTGTGTAGGGCCTGAAGCCTGCTGGTCAGAGCACCAACCAGTGGCCGGTCCGCTAGGTCAGACAGCTCTGAAATCTGGGGAAAATAGATATAACAGAATGTATCACACACACTAAGTCTCCGTTGGCTGACTGAACAAAAGGGCTTGGGCTGATAAAAGACAAGCTGCAGGGCTGATACGGGTGGCTGAACAATCAGTGCAAGAAAAAGCACCGAAGCACAAGATAAAACATTTGTCACTGAGGCTGTAGTTAGCTCTCTTTATTTTTGAGCAAATTAAAAGAAAAAGATCAATTGTTGCATTACATTACATTCATTTGGCAGATGCTTTTGTCAAAAGCAACTTACAATAACTGAATATCATCCAAAATAGGGAGTGCATCCCTTTTAAATAAACAGCTCAAGTGTTAAGAGATCTTTTTTTTTAATTATCTAATTATAGCCTTTTAGTTCTGGTTTATTTATGGTTTACAATGACTTATTGCAATTAAACCTGGATTTATAAACAGGAAGTCACATGGACTGACTCATTCATTGAACAGTTTTAGAGACCTGTCATCCTGCATCATCAGATAATCAAAACAGTTGGTTCTGGTGCAGCAAGGACAGCAAGTCATACTGCACTTTACTGCAATTGAGAGGTTTATTTATCTCTTCTGGGGGTCAGAATATTATCTGTACTTGACTTCATCTAATACCAATAATGGGCAGATAAAAGCAAAGAAGGTCCATTCTGCAGAAAAAAATGACAGAAGGAAATGACAAATTAGGTTGATTAATTTAGCTTTTAAACTCATACCAAAGTCATATATGTATGTCACATAAAGCTCACAGTTCTCATAACAGCATGTACTTCCATTGTATAATCATTGATAAAATGTAATAGTTTATCATATTGTTAATATCCACCACTGCACAAGAAATACACACTATTACCAACAGTTTCCAGCAAACTCATTACTCAACAGGGATGTATCTGCATCTCAAGGGTGCAGTATCTGTATGCAGCTTTGCTGTTTTAAGAATGGTAACTTTAATGTCTACATTGTAATGTTTTGTTAAGGTACACACATCTTTAGGGTTCCAGCAGATTTCGTGAAAAAAGGATTAATGAAGGGCCATATGGTAAATATTCAGGTTTCATC
This sequence comes from Xiphias gladius, assembly GCF_016859285.1. Classification (NCBI taxonomy): domain Eukaryota; kingdom Metazoa; phylum Chordata; class Actinopteri; order Istiophoriformes; family Xiphiidae; genus Xiphias; species Xiphias gladius. The sequence goes on from NC_053417.1 coordinate 8,869,003, forward strand.
AATTTCTTGAAAGGCTAACCCTCTGAAAATGAAGGAAAATGAAGATTTCATCCGACAGTATCATTGAGGAACAACACACCCAACAAACGACCGGTACCTGGCTGTGAGGTTGAGGTTTCTCCAGGTCACACGGCTCTGCTGCTTCATTGCTGCAGACCATGTGATAGATGGATGGGGAGGAGGAGAGGCAGTTGGATTCGGGGGAGGTCAGGAGCTGTATTGCCGTGGAAACCAAGCGAGCCTGGTCCCTCATGGCCAGCAAGGCATCACGGTCCTTCTGTCCCAGGTACCCAAGGAGTGAAGCTGTTGCGTCAGCCTTGTCTTCGATCTTCGTTTTCCGTTCCCTGATTTCCAGGCCGTCATTTTCACCCCCTACTGGCTCTTTGCGGTGGGGTGGGCTGATGGGAAAACACAGAGCGCACTTTGAGGACTTCTTGTCCATGTCGGCTTATAAAGTTGAGATTAAAAGGAAATTCTTGACCATAAAGTGCTCAGAAAAATAGATAAACACTTTAGATAGATATGGGCTAACTCCATCTGCTGAGGGTGTGGCTGTGTGATACCACCATACCATATTGACTGAGTTATAACATACAGGTTTATGTAATGTGGTTGAAACACTGTAATCTTACATAGCCATGGGTTCTTCTGTCTCTCATCAAGCTCATGGATGTCTAGAGAAAATGTCTCTTTTAAAAAACTGGATGGATTGCTGTGCAATTTTGTCCTAGCATTTATGTTGCAAAGAGGATGAATCCTGCTGACTTTAGATATCCCCTGACTTTTCCTCTAGTGTCACTGTGAGGTTGACATTTGTGGTTTTTAGTGAAATATCTCAACAAGTACCGTATGGATTGTTATAAAATTTGATACAGACATTCTTGTCCCCCACAGAAGGACCTGTGATACTCTGGTGATGCTTTCACTTTACATTTAAGCTCCATCATTGGGTCCTCGAATCTAATCTAATCCAATTTAAAATTTATCTAATAGTTTGGTTTATGACCAAACACCTATCAAACAAATGGCATTCGCATCAGTCTCAGCTGTACTTATCATGTTGTTATCAATTGTTATCAATTGTTATCATGTTAACATGGTAAACTAGGATGCCGAACTAGTTTGATGAACACGGTAAACATTATACATATATACGTACATATAGAGCAGCATGTTAGCATTGCCACTGCATGACAACTGGCTTTCTGACAGAGGTCTGTGCTTGATTTTCTCCAGATCAGCGGGCTGGCTACCTGAGATTAGAAGGACTTGGCTCTTAGGCCCTGTTCATACCTGGCATTAACATGCGTCTCAGGTGATCCGATCACAAGGGGACAGCTCTAAGTACAGGTGTGAATGCATTCACGACGCATTGAGGACACACTGATCCGAACCCCGTGGTCTGGGCTGCATATGGCCATCATTTTTTTTGTGGCCATCACACAAATGTGTCCTGGGCCACATTGACGGACCACCCACTCAACTGACCACCTCTGCATAAGCAGATGTACGTACTCATTTGAAAACAAATACAGGTCATACAAATCACGTGAACCTGCTTTGTTCACGTGGTCTGAACATTTTGAAAAGCCCATAGAGATATATTACAAGTGCGTCAAACATCTTGGGCGATTTGATTTGTCTGCAACACGCCAAGGAATAGACCCAGTTTGTATTGTTTTTATTTCTCTTCTTCTTTTAATCTTCTGCAAAGTAGGCACAGGAAGTACATTGCTACCTCCCTGCGGTTAAAAACAACAAAGCATTTGGTCTTTGCAAACGGAATTGTTGTATGTATTTATTTTGCATATAGAGCAGGAAGGTGAGATCCGATCACAAATGGTGACACATGTCGAGACGCATTTTAATGGCAGGTGTGAACCGACGTACTTAGAGCTGTCCACATGGGATCAGATCACCCAAGGCACATGTTAATGCCAGGTCTGAACAGGGCCTTATTGTCTCCAATTACTAACAGCAGTTGTTAAGTGCTGAAAACTGTAGAACTTATTTTGAAACTGTGATAAAACACACAATTAGTGGCACAACAGAGAATGGGGGAGCAAAAATGTACTTTACTGTACTGTGTCTTTTTTTTTGTCTAAAGAGACCTTTGAAAAGAACTATATGGAGTAAGCCCAGTGGAAAATGCATGTAAGGTTAAATTACTAATTTTTACACAATTAGAAATTAACCTTAACCCTTTGTCTTGACTGCATATGATCAGATGTATCATATGCAGTCAAGTCTGTTCTGTCAGGTCAAGTCAGGTTTGTTTGGCATGTATTCATTGAGTGGAACAAAGGTACTACATGTACAAGCATCCCTAAGTAGAGAACCACACTGTAAAACCACAGTTTCACCCAAAAATCTTGAAAATCTGAAACTACCTGGTGGGTAGGCACTCAGCTGAGTCTCCAGCCTCTGCGTCAGTTTCTAGAGCCAGTCGTAGTGAGGAGGAGGAGGATGAGGAGGAAGGAACGTGGTAGGAGGCCAGATCACAGCGCTGCAGGTTGGACAGAAGCACCCGGTTCTCGTACTGCAGCTTCTTCACCTTCCCACTCAGTTCTCCAATCTGAAGCCTCGCAAGTCGGAGCTCCTCCTCTTGGGCAGGGGTGTCCGTGCTGATAAGCACCGCCCCTTCTTGTATAGAGTGCACCGGGCTGTCGTTGAGCAGCCCGTCCGTCAACGACGTTAATGAATTGGACGACAGTGTGGACGTCAGCGGTGGGAGTTCAGATTTATAGCGGTTGATCTCGTTCATCAGGAGTTTGTTCTGTTCCTCCATCTCGATCAGAGACCTCCTCAGTAGCTCCGCCTCTTCCTCCACAAACTGGAGGTGTCTCTGGAGCTCCATGACATTTTCAGATGAAGC